>NC_135271.1:31629041-31932118 GCF_051311805.1 Agelaius phoeniceus | reverse complement strand
CCACTATCTGAAATATTTAAGGTTTTCCTATTGAAGCTCTGGCAACCAAATATTTGCAATAGGGTCCTGGAGAGATTTAAACCAGCATTTTTAAACTTTGTTCCACAGAAAGACTATGGTGACCTGAAAGCATGGGAAGTAAGATGCATTGGTGTAAGTAAAACTGATGGCATTAATAAGCATTAGCATTGAGTATCATGGAAGGTGCCTTGCCACCCTCCATATAGAGGTAACGGCCCAAATTTAATTTGTTCCTGAATTCCTGGAGAGTAGCAGATGTGTAGATTCCACACATTTAAAGCACATCCACAAAAGTCTTTGTGGAACCCTGACACTGCTTCCTATTAGTTTCTAACTAGAGAACAGTCAGTGCTGTTGTCCAGTTTTAGCATTTGTGTATCTCTACAGAGGGCAAGCTATACTTTTTTATTTTTCATTTTTAAACATATATCCTTCCAGAAATACTGCAGCTGGAGATAAAAGTGTCTTTTATTTTACCACAGCTACATATTCGAGTACAGTAGTGGAGATATACTAAATCCCACATACCCCAGAGAGCAGTAATGACAAGGTGATTATTTAAAAACTTCACCTTTTTCATTTTCTGCAGTCTGTCCTCATAAAAGCCTAAATTTGATTTTCAGGCAGAAAAAAAGAAAGACCAGTCAACTGATGCTGTATACCTTCATGTCGCACTGGTTCTTACAGGAGACTGGACTCCCACTGCTACACAGATCCCAGAAGATCTTATAGAAAACATATACTCTTCCAAGTATGAATATTTACTTGGTAATTGATAAGGAGAGGGTTTTTGCATAGCCATTGCTCCCCTCCTTTTTTTTTTCTTTAATCTCAAGTTTCAAGAGCTTCACTTCTCATATGACATTCTCTTCAAGAGAAGTATTTATAAAACCAGTTCCATGCTAGTTATTTTATGGAAAGAACAGTGATGAGGAATAGGACATAACTGAATAGTTTTGGGTTTAGCACCACACTTTGCTCAGTGTATTTTTCTCTCAAAAGAAATCCCTAGACCAGTTCCTTCCATACACAGCTTAAGCTTATAGAGCAAACAGATTTTATAACTTTTACCTTTCACCATCCTGCAAACCTTTCCTGAATGCTTCCAAAGACAAAAAAATCAAATTTTCATCTCCACCCCATGCATGTATTTTTTATTTCAATGCAACAACGAAAATCAGCCTATCATTGTGTATTCAATTATGGTGCAAGTGTTTTGCTTAAAACAGTTACAGCTTTAATCACAGCTTAGCTCCTGAGGTTAATGGCAAGAAGTCACTTTCTACAGTATATATTAAAGTCAAAGAACACTGTTCTCTTTGCATAAGAACACCTACAGTGTAATCACATTTTTGCAAAAAAAACCAAAAACACAAACTACAAAAACCCTAAGGTCCAAGACAGCACATGAATTCCCACATGTTCACATCATCCTTTGTTGAAGAGTTGTAGCAGTACCTCAGGAGAAGCAAGTCCCCATCCAACCCAGTCTCACAGATCATGGGAGCATCCTAACCCCTTCTCTGCTGACCATTCTTAAACTCCTCTGAATTCATTCTATTGTGAAGTCTTATTTTTATTCTGATGGAAACCACAAAACTTCTGCAAGCCTGAATGTGCTTTATGCAATTCAAACCCTTTGTTTTTCTCACAACAATTTATGCAGGCTATCGTTATTAATGGGATGTACCACTACCTTGTAAAAAACAATTCTGGCCATCTGCTTCGTAGAACTCAAAAAATGCTAAGATATCACAGTAATTTGGTGTTAATGTCCTCTCTTCTTAAACCAGTCTGAATGCTGCAAATATCATCATGGAAAAAAACCTTAGTCTTATGTTTTTCTCCTACTAGGGAAAAAAGTTAGAATTTGCAGTGTTTCATAGTCATACGCAGAAACTATTGGAATACTCCCTCCCAGAGAAATCAATTACACTGGCAGCTTAAAGTCAAGAAATACAAGGATCATTATATCTTTCTTCATGAAAGAATACTTAATACAGGAGACTGATAATTCTGCATCGAACGGGATTTCTTCAGCTTTCTACTGGATCTGGAAGAGCACCCTTTTTAAGGGATAACACAGCAAAAGTCAACAAAAACCAGATCTCTGTTTAAAAAAAAAAAAAAGACCACTTACTTGAAATATTTATGGAACTGGTTTGTTTTTATAAGCCAAACAGTATCATGGTTACATGATGACAAGTGTGACACCCAAGGGCATGGCCATCAGTTGAGAAGACTGCCATGAAATCTTACCTAGGCTCCCAATTTAGAAATGGAATGCAGTGCAGCTGTCAGTGAGAGGAAAACAAAGCCATTACTAGCTGAAGAGAGACAGGATGAGGGAGCACATTCCTGAACCTCTAGAGGAAATGATGAGAAAAGTACCAGTGAATCAGTGTACAAGTCCTCCCCCGCTCTGGGGCATTCTTTGCCCAACACCCTCCTCTTTTCCACTCTTCACCAATTCTTCTATTGCTTAGAGACAGCAAAATGTAGTGGCTCAAAGTAAGACACTATTTTGTTATCAAAATATCTTGTTTACAAGTGCAGGTATTCTCTGAACTCTTAATTCTGCTTTCCTCAAACATGAGGTTTTACCTAAATACTGCAACATACTTATTATCTCTGCTTTCAGCCTGAGTCCAAAATTGGAATCTGATTTTGCTTTGAGAAATTGCAGTTTTGCTGAAATTCCAGTCACATGGAAAACGTGAAATTTAGTAACTCAGTATGATTTTTGCTTTTCAGACATTATTTCTACATTTATTAGTTCAATTACATAAAGTTCATTCCTGAATGTTATTAGCTGCAAGTAATTCTTTCACTCACATTTTAACAATAGTCCTTTCAGGCATGAACTGTACCTGTGCTCAGGAGGATGTTTTCAATTAATTGTGCAGAGGAGATACATTGTTCCACAAAAGGGTCACTCTGCCTCCAATACAAGGAATCCCAAATGGCTGACAGGCATGACCCGATGGCTAATTCACACATGCAGAGTGAAGCTCTTTTCTATCCTCTTTCTTTTCCCTGCCTGCTTCCCCTCCACCCTTCCAATCTAATTAAGGTGCCAAGGCCAAGGGTACCTGGCAAGAATCAAAGAAAGCAAATCAAAGATACAGCAAATTGCTGAAGTAGCTTAGTACTCTGAAAGATGATGAAGACAGATCCAGATCTTTAGAGTTTTCTTTCCTGGCTGCTCAGATGAATGCACATCATGATGGTGAATCACTGGTAGAAGACATTCCACTAGAGGGATCACTAGAGCCACCTTGATAATCATAATTTTCCAATTCCACCATGCTTTTCTATCATCCAAGCAGTGTACTTTCTTAAAATAACCAGAGGTGAAAAGAAAGAAAAATACAGCCTTATGTAGAGCTTTCATTATTCAGCAAAAAACTCATTATAAGGTAGGTTTCACCGACAGCATTAGAGACACAGTAAAGAATATTTAGGAAAACAGTATATTACTGTAGAATTCAAATAAGAAATTACTATGACTTTCAATTACTTTCAAACTCAGAGGCTTGAAAGTACCATTTCAAGGTGAAACTTTAATTTTTACCTTTTTCTATTTTCTCCAAGGTTTCCAGTTGCTTATGTACATAAGAGAAATTACTGTAATACACATTCTGCATCTCACACAGATTTTAAAGAGACCTGAATTTATTCAAGGTCTCTCTCAAATATTAAGGTGATCAAACTTAAACTTGAGTGTAGTTCTTAAAAAAAAAGTCATAAATTAACATGAAAATAATTAACATAGTTCTGCAATTTTTATAAAATCTGATTTTCTAAAACCCCAGTGTTTCTGTTTCAGTCAGATATCAGGAAGCAGCATGCATTCTACCAGCCTACTGCATTTAAAATCGCAGAGCTGGAGGGAGACTCGCAGCCTGTGATGCAGACTCAGCTCAGGCAGGATGGGTCCCGCCGGCTGCACGGCACTGGATGTGGCTGCCCTCTGCTGCCAGTAAATCCCACACTGCCGGCATGCGCATCCCTGACTCTCTCTCTTCCCATACTGACTTTACCTTTAGCTGCAGCTGCGCTGTTTGAATAACCTTCTCGAGGAGCTGCTTTTCAGAGCTAAACAGAACTATTACTGTTCCAGACCTTCTTTCTGCTCTGCTGGCCTTAATCTACTTGTTCTGGCTAAAACCTTGAAGTTTTCAGCTCCAGACATAATTTTAACTCCTTGAGACAAGAGCACTTTTCAGCTAAATTAAGTCCCCTATAGTATTACTGGGTAACACCATCTCAAGGATGTCCTTGTCACCTGTACTTCCCTTGCAGCTCACCCCAGGAACTTCCAAAAATACCACCGGTATCAAGCACAAGTGCAGGGGGAAAAGGAGTGTCAAAACACATGACACACAAAATTATTTTTACTATTATACTTGTAAAAGCTTTACAGGGTCTAACCAGGAAAACATATTTACACTTTCTTCAGATGCTTGAGCCTGGGCTCTTTTTCTTTTTGATTTCCCCCTCTTTTTTTTTTCTTTTTAAACTATGAGGGCTAAATATTTAATTTCTCCATATAAAAGCAAAAATTCTCCCATACCTACTCATCAGTCTTTAAGCAAATGGTAACAGGTGGGAATGCTGCTTCTGAGCCACCTGTCTTTTAGAGAATCCTCTTTGTACCTGCATGACTTCCCTGACAAACTTCCCAAAAATATACAAAATCACAAGTATTACACACTTCCACATCCTGCCAAAACTCCCTGTTACCTTTATGAACAAAGACAGGCAGAAAGGCTGCGTCTTCCAGAAAGGAAATCCCATGACAGTAAGCTGATGCTGCCTGATCAATTGACACAACATTGATTTGGCCTATAAACTGGGAAATTTATTAAATAAAAACTTAAGTCCATTGAGACACTTTTACTTAGGGAGCCATTCCAAGTCCAAGAGAAGCAATCTGGTATTGGATGTCATGCAAGTGAAATGTTTGAGGTTTAATTTCTCAGAGGGTAAACAGGTAAAACCAGCACCTTGCTGCACATTTTCAGTGACAGAAAACCAAATCCTTACAAAACAGGGTAATAAAATAGGATTATCTTCTGCTTATTTACAAGGCTTAATCCCTGATCAAAGACTACCACCAGCATCATACACACCCAGACTTCCTTTATCCTGTCTTGATTCTTTAATCATGACTCCTTCAGCAGCACTTACAAGAAAATCCTCCTCCAGTTCTGCAAGTTTCAACAGCTTCGATAAATGCCAAATACTTAGAGCTACTGCTCTAAGCAGAAGAGCTTTCAATACACACCAACCCCCTGTCAGTCCATGTTCAAGATGTTTTTGAACAAGTCAACAGGTCATGAACACAACATTAGCTGAGGAGCAGATCAATTCAGTCACACATGAGACAGGGACTTGCTGCAAAAATGAATTCTGAAGTGTAACCATGATGGCCCATGGACTGGAACACACCTTCCAGTCGGGAACAGGGCTACTTTTCAACAACTAAGATGAATCATGTACAAGCTTTTAAACTCTGCCATAATAAGTAATCCAAGTTATTTTAGATATGCATATGGCTATTTGAAGTACAAAGGCACTCAACTAAGCCATACTTTGTTTCAAAGCTCACTTCTTTAGGTAACAATTAGATCTATTTGAAAAGGCACAAAATCCATCCTCACAAACAACCACACAGTTAGTATAAGCACCCTATGAAATAAAAGATGGACAAACTCATATAGTGCATGAAGTTCCTTGCATCTAATGGCACAAGCACAGCATGGCAAAAACACTAAGTTGTCTTCTTCCTTACACGAAATGTTAAAACAAAGCTGATGCAACTACATGTGTCTGCCCCTTCCAATTCTACTACCCACTAATGCAGGCACTGCCTTCTCATTATTTGAATTGCTGTCAAATTTACATTTGGACACTTGGAAGAAGTGTTTTTATTAAATTTCCCTTCCAACAACTACTTGAAAATAAAAAAATTACTAGACATGGTGTGAGTGGCAATTTCTCCTTTTTTTTTTTAAGTGATATTCAACCATATAAATACAGTTCCACTATTTTTTTTTTTAATTTGTAGCAGTGTTCTGGATAACCTGGACAATTAATCCTCTGCAATGGAAGGCTCTCCCTCACACAAAGCCTTGCCAAACACATATTTATAGTTCAGCGACTGCCTTTCAGAAAAAGTGTTCCAGTATAACCCATGTCCCTTCCTTTTATATGTCAATATTATTTAAATAAGATTTTCTTATACTGTAAAGAAAAATTAATATACCATTATATTAACAATCTGATTTCAGGTTCATGTTGCTCTCTGCTTTGCAATTCAGCTGGAGTCCAGCTGTACTAACAAACATCACAGGTGAGATGTATCTATCAGATTAAATCCATTCCTGAAGCAAGGAAGGACTGCACATGTATGTCTTGCTGAGGTGCAATCATGATGTTATAGCTGTCCAAGAAATCTGGGATAAAATATTTTTCTCATTAAATGCAGAGGATTGATGATATCTTATGTAATGAAATATGACCATTACCTTAAAATAGCTGTACTGAGAGGCTAGAATTAAAACCCATCCATAAGAGCATTTCTAGTGAAGTATAATAAAAACTGGTATCACTCACAGTAATCATCTCTTCATACTGTCAACAGGTTTTTCCCACTAACACAAAACTCTCAGCTCTAAAAAAACTTTCTATTTCAAGCAACTATTAGAAGTTTTCTGTTACAAGTTTCTATTACAAGCACAATGCAATACCATCATTCCAAAAATAGAATCCAAGCCAAATTATTGCTCAGATTTTTTTTTATTAGCAGCACTTCAGACGGCAATAAAATGAAATGCAGATACATGTTTTTCCCTGTTCGCTTTGGAGAAGTGGCAGTCATGCAGGAGATTTGAAAAGTAAAAAAATAGGATTATAAAACCAAAAAATTGACCCAGGGCCTTTAGGCATACAGAGTACTTAGAGTTATAATTAATTTTTTAGTGTGACAAGATTTGAAAACTGACTGCGGAACTCTAAAAGCTGTTTCAAATTGCTCTCTTCCAATACAGCAATCCTAATCACAAATGAAACAACTTAGTGTTCAGTTCAAAATTAAAACTACTTCAGCACATGCTAATAAGTAGTATATGCAAACTCTTATATGGTGGGCTGTTTTATGGCAGCAGTGCACATGGCCCTCATCCCAGCAGGACAGGGCAGGCTGCTCTACCATCACACCATCTAACCAGGCAGAGGCATGGAGTGCCAGGGCTCCTACATTGATATCAATAACAAAAGTGTGGCTTCAGAGCATGTCCCTGCTTACCCAACCATACTGAGCTCAGACCATTCCTCAAAGCCTTTCCTTCAGCTCTTGTTGATAGCAGCAAATAGCAGCGATGCTCTCACAGGTGAGCAGGCCCATTAGTGAAACCCAGAATTGCCAGTAAGAAGTTGCAGGGTGTAACACTCATTCCTGTGGATCAGTACCAATATGTATCGAACCAGGTCCTGCACAGGAAGAGGCAGGACACGCTCCTCCTGGGTAAGTGGCTCAGCATTGTCCTTAATTACTAGGCTAGGGCAAGGAAGGACATCATTTAAAATTCAGCAGAATTAAAAGCAAATAAAACAATGGAACAGGGGAAATGTGCATAAATACATAGCTTACAATTCTAATGTTACACAGTATTTTAAACACACAGTGAAGATGTTGCTCAATTATTAAATTGGGGTTTAAAGCGGGACATATCTTTATAGCACCAAATGTTCTCCTCACACATACAAGACCTGCGTATTTGCTTTCAGGATTTCACAAAGAGACCTGAACTCATATTTAGAAAAAAACAGATGCCAAGAATAAGCTATAAAGGCAGAAGCAAACACTATGTGGGAACACTATGTCAAGAGAGAAGAATTTCAAGTTAAAACTAAACTGAGACTGGAGTGCTGGGCAACAAGGCAAAGCAATTATACATGTGGTAAATGGAAGAAAAATTAGATTACCAGAGGGCAGATCTGACATCTGTACTAGCAGTGGTGCTACAGATCATTAGTCATAGGCATTTCACAGCAAGTGCCACAGAAGATAATTTAAGCAGTGATGACACCAGCTCCTTCCTATCTATTGCTCTAGTAATATTAGTTTTTCAATTACAGGTGTTACTTCTTCCAAGAGAAACCTCTTAGACATTTTACATGTAAATGTTTAAGCAACCAAACTCAACTTACACAAGCTTTTTAAACAAAACCCCAGAGTTTTATTATTAAAGTACATTTATATTTTATGGTGTCTTAAAACAGCAGCTACATGCACAGTTCTAACAAGTAAATTAAACTTTAAATCCCCAATGAATTTTAATATTGTGTCCTTTTAAAATATAAATAATTTAGCATTTTCAGTAACTAAAATCAAAATATATTCCCCATTTATGATGTAATTAAAGACATATTAATTTGTATCCACCACTGTATAGCTTTGATTTCAGAAGATTCACACCTCTTTCAAATTAGAAATAATTGTCAAAGAAGCAATTCAGAAAATTATTTCTGGTGGCGTAGGGCAGGCTATCCTGCATTCCCCTCGCAGTTCCAAGTGCTCTGTTATCTAAAGGAGTATAAAGTACTACGTGCGTGCATGCATGCGCTAACCGGCAGTGTCTAAAGCTGACCCGGGATGCAGCGTGCAGGAGGCCCAGCTCTGTCAGGAGCCTGGCTGCTACCAGCACATGTCTGGATCCCTCCTGCGCTGCCGGGGTGCAAACCCAGAAACACAGGACGGGTTTTCTCCGGCTGGATCTTGGTTTGTGTGGGCATTGCTGCCACCGCACGGCCAAACCCTGAACACTCCTCCTCCCCCTTCGCAGGCTCCAAACTGCTCAGCACGACACTCCTGCCACAAACCCTCTCAGCAGCCCCTCCTACTCAAGCCTCCCAGAGCCCACCACCGAGTTCCCAAAATTACTTCCATACGAAGAAGATTCGAAGGAACTTGAAGCACGCAGATCTTGCTGACAGTCTCTTTCAAATGCAAGCCACCAGCTGTGAGAACATGTCAGTGTTGTAGAACTACACTACACCAATAGTCCCAAAGACAAGAGAAAATGGTGCAGGTGCTGGTCAGGGTAGCTGCAGCCCAACTGACATGCCAACAAAGGCTGAAACAGCTCCTTTTCTAAAATAGCTTCCTCCAAATATCCCCCCAGCAAAGCCTGCTTTTAGAAGGCTGGACTCAGCACACCACTGTGTCTGTCAGCTGCAGAGACTCAGCAGGCTCTGAGCAGGCACATCATACTGAAGAGAAATGGTGAGTTAAGTCACAACAGAAAGGGAAAAGGGAGTTCAATAATTTTTCACACACAAACAGGAGTCTACATTCATTCCTGTTTCTTAGCTCTTATGAACAGCAGTTTGCTTCATATTGAAAGATTTTACAATACTTACCTATTAGGAGTCACAATTTTTTTTATTCTGCTGCCCATGACTTGGTAAGCTCATTTATACATGTGCCAAAGGCACCACAGAAATACAAGCATAGCTGTGGATTTAACTCTGTCACCTGTGGAATAAGGCTCCACTGGTCTGAAAAACTCAGCAGCACTCTTGCAGAGTTTTAACCTTTTTGGGAATAACATTTGAAATAATCCAAAGAACCAGGCTGTTTTCAATAAATACCATTTAAAGTATCTTCACCCTTTCCTTAGGTGATCAATGAAGATATGAACTGTGCAGTTTATGAACCTATATGTTTGCAGGTCACCTTTTTTCCTCACAACTACTTCACCTGTAGCTTTCTAAGAGGAAGTGAGAAAAAAAATCCTATCAAGTATGACAAACATCATCTATCATTTTGACAAGGTCAGAAAGGAAGTAAAAATGCTTCAGGGCTTCCTAGAGAAAACAAAGCTACAGAAAACATTCATTCAACACTCACTATCTTTGATGGACTGAATTAAAAGTATGGCTCAGTTAGTCAACTAAAAATATAAGGCAACTGAGGAGTCTCTGCTTTATCTTCCACACTAGATGGAAAAATATGTGAATACACTCACCTTTTTTGCTCTTTGTGCTATATTAGGTGTTCTAGTGAGCAGCTTTTCAATCAGGTATTCTCTATTCTGCAAAACCAACATTTGTTAAGTTAAAAATCAATAAAAGGAAAGAAGACATTTCACATAGATTTTAAGGCAGAGCAAAATTTACTCATAGGGTTAAACGTTTTACCTTGGCTTTCTGGAAAAATTTGCATTTTAAAAGTTCTGCTGCTGTGGGCCTGAAAGATCAATAATAAATTAGAACAGAAAACAAAGACCCCTCCCAGTGAATACAGTACAGACGTTAGTTAAATGGTACGTCTCTAATACTTTGAATTAGTACTGTATGAATGGGGAATGAATGATCATAGCTACTGAATTAATTCACACAAACTCACTTACCACACATGAAAAAAATTAAGCCTCTCTATGGCAAAAATACCAAAAAAGAGAGAAAAAAAATCAGTCTCTTAAGCTGCCATTTCCCACCCTTTTTTGTTCAACACAAATGCATTTAACCTTTTAAAAAAACAAATAAGACAAAAAAAAAAACCACAAAAAAGGCAGGTATTGCTTTCTTCCCCAAATGACTATGAATACAACTAAAACTTTGCTCCACAGCAATAAAAGCATAGTTACATTTTCCATACAGCAGCATCGGTACCTCCTATTGGCATCCTTTTACCTCATTGATGTCAACAGATATTCTCAAGAGCTATACTGACACTATTTACAGGGTGCATAAACCAAAGAGTCATCAGGATAATCTTCCAATCAAACAGACAAATACAAACCAAAACAACAGCTGTAAGGTAAAAACTGACACTTCATTTTTACTTGCAGCTCTGTTTAAGTCTGTTTCAGCATTTCCAAGAGATAACCACAATCTCACAGCTATCAAAGTGATTACAACAGCAGGTTTTGTCTCCCTAGATTCAGGAATCTAAAAAGACACTTATCTAGCCAAAGCCAGACTCTGGTACTGAAGCAGACTCTGAAGAGAAAGTGAAGCATCTCTTGGGATGAGATAAAATCGTTTCCATTAGGAGCCCATACAGGACTAATTTTGATACAGCTAAATTTAGGGAAGTCAAAATCTTCAAGACCCATAATTTCTAAATAAACAGAAGAAACATCTGCTCTAGTTTTCCATTTGAATTCCAGCAAGAGATTGAATAGAGAACAAACTAGGTAAAACACTTAGAAAGCTTCCATTTGGAAAATCTCAATCTCAAAAAAACCCAAAAATCTGACCTAATTTATTTCTTTGAGGACAGATCAGTAAAGTTAGTGAGCAAAAGAGTAGTAGTAAATAGTCTGTATGTATATATCAGTTCATACTTGCAAGGAATAATGAAACAACTTGACATTAACAAAACATTGAATTTAGACAGACAACAGGTTCCATAGAGCACAGTTTTCTTCACCTCCAAAACACCAAGTTCTACAATAAAGGAGTTTCAATCACTGCTCCTGTGGAGACCACCAGACTTGGTAGTAATTCATAAATGTATCTTGGATGAGCAAAAAGGAAGGGAAAACCATTTAAAAGAAAAAATAGCTTCTGTGCCAAAATTTTAGAGTTCTCAAAGTACAGTGCTATCACATCTTACAACAGGGTTATGCACACTTAAAAGCTACATTTTAGTAAAGCTTCATCCAAACTAGTGTTCTCCATTCCTCTACCATTAATTATGCCAGAAGCTTCTGAACTGGCCTGGACATGTTTTCTGGCCCTGTTTTCCACACAAGCTGCAGCAATGAATTGCAGCTGTGGACTGTGAGCAGCATCCTTGGCACTGTGGAGAGAGAAACACCCAGAGAGATCCCCAAAAGAAAAACATCATAGTCTGAGACAGCAGCAGTGCAATGCCTGTCCTAGAATTTGCCACAAAGAGAGAGGACTTCTCCCACAACTGACATCATGGCTGCTGGAGGGATCTCCATGCAAAATTACATCCGGGATTCCAAGAAATATGATGACCCCCCCAGTATAAAAAAAATTGCTCTATACCCGTTTCTATCTGAACATCTATTTGCTGGTCTAATTGTTCCATTCAAGGCAATCTGCAGTATGAAGTTATTTCATGTGATTTAATAAAGCTATAAATTTAAATAAGTACCTTAAACACCAAAGCCTTTACTACATGTCAGGTAACTCAACATTATGTATTCAAGGAGACAAGGAAACCTCATTTTATTTACTTCTCATTCATTTATACCACTTTAATCTTGCCTGAAAATTGCTAGATACAGGAAACTAAAAGAAGCTTGATTATCAAGAGCTTGATTATCCATTATTATTATTATAATACCTATCTGTAAGCAGCCAAACTGCAGCACTAAGCTTAAAGCATCAGGACTTGCTACTAAGACCAACAAGGGTAAGGGGTTTGAGAAGCTGAAAGCAGTACACAAATGAACATTGAGTGAAAAAAATTTCAAGTATTTCAAGAATAAAGATGTGGCCACAATCTTTGTTGTTAATTGTACCTGTTCTCTAGTATTCCTGCTGTCACCTTTTCAATGTGACTCCCTACAACCATATCCTGCACTTGGGCTAACATTACATTAGGAAGTACACGCCACAAATGACACACACGATCAGGATTGCTTTCTCAGAAAAATCTTTCCACAAAAAATAGTATCTCTGAAACTCTAGAAAACAGTGATACACTAAACACTTTAGGAAATAAAGCTAATTACAATGTGCTTCCTACAATTCTTCAACAGAAAAAAGCCTGCAAAAATGAGTGTGCATAAAAATGAATAAATAAATTAATCATTCAGGGAACTTGGGATACCAACAATGGTTTTGAAATAAATGTTTAATACTTTCATCACCTTGATTTAAAAAACACAGCAAGAAAGAGCAAATAAAGACACTATGACATGCAGTTCCCTACATAAACATGAGGAAAACTCAACAAACTTGGAGCCCCTAACTTTACAGTAAAAAAGAAAACAAAAACATTTTAGCAAGTCATTTTCTCTGGAAATATCCCAGTTAAAAACAGCAAGTTTATGCCACAAAATGAGAAAAATCAACATAAAATTATTCATTTTTAATTTCTTTTAAAGGCCAAGAGAATGATATATTTGGTTACCAACTGTTCTGCTGCTCAATCTGAACAGTCTTCTTAGACTTGTGCACAGTATCAAGATTTATATCTTCCTTCAGATGAGAAATTAAGATGTAGAGCAAGAACTTTTATTTGATCCACGTTTAATTCAATACTATGTTTAAGTATAAATACATTAGGTTAACAATCAGAAAAGTAGTAAACTTAGGGAACAGTTAAAAGGCAATTTCTTCTCCCCAGATGGACGTGACTGAAGACTGCTATTTCCAAAAGTCAAACCATACACTTAAAAGATTCTATCACTGGAACTTAAAGTAGTCTATATTTTCAAAAATAATGCTATTTTACATGGCAATGGTGACTTACCTTTTGGAAGGATCTTTTTGAAGGCATAATGAGATTAGTTTCCTAAAGGATTTGCCATACTTTTTCATCATCTCCTTGTCCTCTACACCTGTCTCTAAAGTGGGAGGGTCATTTTGAAGAGTTAGCATTAACACCTAAAATAAACCCAAAAATGAGGTGTCATAAGCAAAACCAATTGGAAATTTAGAAATTAAAAGAAAAAAAATACTCCACAGAATACATTTATTTAGATACCCTGAGTTGCTATTGAAAATGCAGTAGTACTAACTATCTAGCAGCATTAGTAATACAGCTAACAGCATTAACAATTACAAAGTGATTGTTACTTTCATAGGAGGGTATTTGTGATAAGGTGCTGCTCCTGTTGCTAACTCAATGGCTGTTATCCCAAAACTCCACATATCGGCCTTGAAGTCATAACCTCGCACCTGAAACAGAACCAGAACAGAAAACAAAGGTGGTGATGTCTCAAGTTCCAAAATAAAAAGATAAAATGTTTTAAATTTTTGATTAGCATTAGAAATACCTGCTCCATTACTTCAGGGGCCATCCAACAGGGAGTACCAACAAATGTTTTCCTTACTTTGTTACGAGTAACATCACCTCCAGTTGCTAAAAATGCACTAACACCAAAATCTGGGAAAGAGGAGAAAAGTTGAAATCTGTTAAACTGCCAACAACAAAGCAAAAGTTTCACATTTTAGAAATAACGTCAGTTCCTGCAGGAAGGCTTATAAAAACTCTCCATTGCAAAGCTGACCTTTGCTCCATGATACACTGTTCATGAAATGCTATAGAATAGAAGGTACAGTTTTATCAGGGATAATCCACACTAAAACATCCTCAGGTTTAACCTCACAGTATGTGTCTTCCTGGATAAAGTTGCAAAGGACTCCAATACATCTGTCACCTAGGGTTTTCAAATATTCACTTTGTGCCAAGGTTTGCATCTGATATTGTTCAAAGACAAGGCGCTTCTTCTGCATAGCAACTAAACATGAATCTGATTTGAACAAGAGACAATACTTGATGTAATTTCAATTCTTATGAGAATTGGACAAACCAAAGGCAATCAGAAAAGTCATCACTAATATTCAATTAATAGTAGACCAGGACATGAATAACTTTTTCCAAATTCTGAAATAGAATAAGAAAAAAACCCAAAAGGCTGTGTTCTGTTAATCTGTTATTACTTCAAGGACAGCTGTATGATGTAGTAACATCATAGAGGGAGAAGTAGGCGTGTAAGTGGAAGAAAGAGCAGGTTCCCACTGTATGTAGAAATACTGTCAATTTTGAATGGAGCTGTATGAAGAGTATTTTCAACTATACTAGTTACAATGCAGTTATACTGAAATAGAGTATTTCACTATAGACTTCAAATTATTCCCTAATGCTTTCCTGTTGTTACCTGATTTTAAGGTTGAAAAGAAAACACCTCCAGTAATTACAGAAAAATGTAGATTTATCATTATTAGACACTGGCATATTAAAGCCCTTAAAACACATGTTTACGTGGTACTTTGAAAGCATAATTTATATAAAAATGACAACTTCTGTCTATAGCCATTTTTATTACTGAGGGCTCTCAGTGCTCAGTAACCCTCTTTAGACTGTGGGAGGCCTGGCAGTGTGCTGGGGGAAGGGGCAGGTATCACCACCTGCTCCCATTGTTTTCCAGATAATCTGATACCAGTCTGAGAGATGGGATATGAGCCTTGCTCTTACGAGACCAAATAATTCAATTCTTACAGATTACAGCTCAAGAAGCACATCAATGCACTCAGAGGACATTTAAGATGCTAAACTGTATCCAACAGATACCACTGCCAGACAAATGGCAGATATGCCAAAAATAATTCTCAGTGAGATATATCTCTTACAGCTCAGTAACTAGTAAACTTATAGTCCAAGTCCTTATGATGGACAGTACACACAGATTGTTGGATCTCCAAGAACTATTACAATTACTTGCAGAAAAAAATGAAATTAACAGAAATATCAGCTTCTACAATTTGCAGGCTGTTTAAGGTGCATGGGTGAATAAAATGGAAACATTAAAAGGACATTAGAAAACTTGCCTTAAATATTTGATGTGACACAGAGAAATATTGAATAATTTGAGTCAAGTATCATTAATCAAGAATCCTGAAATCTGAAACTGGATAACTTGTGGCTACAAAACCCCAAAAGGAATAGTTAAAAGCCAATAGAAAAACTTTCCCCCTTGATACCAGTTGCCCCAATCCAGCTGCAGTTACCTTTTGCTTTTATTTATTCATTACTCTACCACCACCATTACCTGCTATTTGTACAGAGCCATCCTCACCCAGTAGAATGTTGCCAGCCTTCAAATCTCTAGAATGGACAAACAGAGGTTAGCATGAAAGCACATACTGTGCATTTTATGCAAACAAATAAATATTGCACACTGAATAGTTTCACAATAGAGCATTTTCAAATTTAAAACCGAGAAAGGAAGCTGATGTGTAAAATGTAACTGAATAACATGAAAACAGAGTGCAGAACTCCAACTCTAACAAATTTTCACATATAAAAAGACCAGAATTCAGCTCAAGCATAAAGGAGCAAAACTCAGGAATAGATTTTAAGAAGGTAGATATTTAGGTTCAAAGTCTGGTTTACCATCTTTTATAAATACAGTCTCACAAACTAAAGCTTTCAACAAGCTACAGTCAATTTTGAAAATGCTTTTCATTATGTATATGCTCCTACCTGTGAATTTGCCCATTCCTGTGTAGATAGTCTAAGCCCTCCAAAACTTCTTTAAGAATTGTTGCTATTATGGGTTCTTCAAGCACACCATTTTTGTGCTCTCCTCTGTTGACAATATACTTTATTATATCAAGCATTGAACCTGCATTACAGATCCAGGAGAGGAAAAAAGCATATACAAAGCATTATCATATCAGATTCCTTAGAAAGCTGTATTTCTTCATTCTTTCTATGCTACTGCAATTTAAATTTTTGCATGTATGTGTAAATGCTCCATGTAACTAGCTCTTAGAATAAAGCACACCACTAACCCATTCAAACAAGATATAGAGCACTGCTTTTTGTCAAAAATACTGTAACACTTAATGCTCCATTAGAAAGATCTGCTAACACTTGCAAAGCAACCACTAATTAAAAATTCAGGAGTACCCCATATTTAAGCAGACATGTACTGCAAAGATCTTGGATTATTATCCAGTTTAGATCACACTTCATGTATTCACAATGTAAACACACAGCTGCAAGATTGGAAGGAGACAAATACAAACAAATGATAACATTCCCAGTGACACACAGTTTGACATAGAACCTCAGTTATTATACACTTCAAGGCTTTTAATGGAAACTTTTTTTTATCCAAGTACTATTCAACAGCTCACAGTAAACTCCTGTCATGAATCACTTGTTTCTCTCATGGTCTATGCCTGCTTCTGCTTGAACTGACCAATTCAACAAAATGTGACACAACAAGTGCTATGAGCACTTCCCCTCCTTGTTTTCCAGCATCATGGTGAAGCAGCCTGCTGCCATCAAGACTAATCTTGAACAACATCAGGTAACAACCGGGACCAGAACAACCATTTTCTTCTGGGGCCTCTCTTTTCTGAACTACAAGCACATTAAGTTCAGCCTCCTTTTTCCTCTTTCAGAACTAAATAAGAATTTCATACCAGTAGCTATTATCATAAAAAAATGCAATGAGTGTTTGGTTAGCTTAAGCAATAAAAAAGGATGCAATATGCGTAATACTTGGCCTAGGATGGATCTTGCTTGAATAAGGAATGAGTAATACTCATTATGAAATCAGATATATATGCATTCTTATAAAAATACAGAGGATTCTAGAGAAACTCCATAAAACATCACACTGAGAGGATTGAATTCATTCCAATCAGTTTTCCCTACACAGCCTTAATAGAGAAGTTTCATAAATTGGTTCAGAATGAAAATTAAATTCTGTTTATATAACTACTGTATTTCAGTAATTCTGAGCCCATCCTATGAATACAGTTATACAAACTTTGTAAGCTTGCACATTGCTCCTTAACATGCCTACATCTCGAGGTTCATCCTATGCAGTGTCTACCCCTTTCTCATTAGTTTAGCTCAATGAACTCACAGGTGGTACATTAGGGAAAAAAAATCCTACAACTGCCTTGCAGCTAAACAAGTAAAACCAGTAACTTACCCCCACTTAATAGCTTCATAACCAGCCACAGTTCATCCTTCACCACAAAAGATGTGTAATAGGTCACCACATTAGGGTGATTGCACTGACTCATTGCTTGAATTTCTTTCTGTAAGAAATACAAAGCCCAAAACAACAGAGCCAGCTATCAGTTTTGCTAGTATAAAGTTTAATTTCCAAAGTGAAATACTATAACAGAACTAAAGTATGTACAGAGTATGCATCAAGGCATTAAAACATTTCAATTTACCTAAAGATCTGCATGCAAGAAAAAACATTATTGCTAAGAACATGAGGGAAGTTTGGCCATAACATACAGGCATAGCTACACCACTTTTCTCCTGAGAACAGCAAAGAAATTACTGTTAAAATCTCAAATTCACAGTAAGCAATGAAGAATGAGTAGTCTCCAAGAGCTGAAGGTGTGGGTAGAGGCTGGACAACAAAATGCAAGGAAAGGTCAAAATCTACTGCATTTTCTGTTCAAAAGTGATATGAAGAGAAGAATGGGAACAGGTAGGAAAGGAGGAAGGAAGCCGTCGAACAAAGGACAAGCACCACTGGCTCAGCTGCTGTGGGACAGACAGGTAGACACCAGAGCCACACAAGTAAACAGAAATAGAGAAAAAGCAATATTACAGGCTAAAAGTCATAGGAAACAATTGACTAGAGGAACACAGAGTCACTAACAGATGCACAACGTGGCACTACCAAGTAACAGCATCTATGACACGCCACAGCTGTACACATTAAGAATGACTGTCTTGTATCTGTTAATTCAAGCAGAGTTCTTTTTCTATTCACTCTTTCACATAATTGTTCTGTAACACCTTTCTGGCACTCTCATTCTTCTGCCAATCTTTACACAGGAGCATGAGGCCTCTTCTGTACCACAGGGTTTGAACTCACGCCAATTTAAGATGTCCCAACCCTACTTCTCCCTCTTTACTTCCAGCCACAGAGCCCAAATCCACCCCTGGTGCTAGAGGACATGCCCCTGGAGGGTGAGCTAGTCTGGAAGCCAATCCAGCTAAAAAGGTCTTCCTCCTCTCCTCTATCCCTGAAAAGCAACTGTTTGAGGGGAACCATTTCTCTTTGACTCAACAGCACTTGTGCAAGTTACACACTAAGCAGGTCCCACTTAGGTTGATTCAAGCTGCCAGAAATGGCATTTTCAACTTTAAACTTCATTTTAGCAATTGTTTGAAAGAGGTTCTTTGTTATTTGCAATGTATTCAAAATCACAGCTGGTTTCTAACAAAAAGTTAATTATATGTATTAAAGACTGGGATTTAATCTCATGGTGCTTGTAGGAAACTATTAAAGTCATGCTGTAGTTTGACACACATTTCAGCTTGTTCTGCTGTCCATAGTCCTCCTCCTTAGACAATTTGTGAACCCTGAAACACAGGGTGAAGGAAGAATGCCTGGATAATGAATCAATGAGCCAGAATAATAAGAGCAATTTGCAAGATAGCTCCCTGTCATCCCCCAGAAGACAGTAGGTGAAAGACAGAAGACAGACATGTAGAGTACATTTCCCTCTCCCAGAAGACATGTCATCTTAAACACAAGTCCAATTACTGCCTCATGTTCTTAATTCAGCTACCCATTCCAAACCTTAACTGTAACTCCCCCAGTCCTGGTTACTATTTCATTTCTTACACTGTTACATTGTTTTCCTATGCTGATAATACAACAGTGACTCAAAAAGTCCAGCTGACACCACTGGGCAAAAATGCATCTCATCTATTTTTCTTAGACATTAATAATGCAGAAATGTGACTAATTGACTGAGATAATCTTCACTATCTTTAACTGAAAAGTGTTTTGAATATTTTACCTCCCTGCATCAACTCATGGGCAACAATTGAGCTACCACAGTAACCATTGCCAAAGGCACCTTGCATCTCAGCTTCCATGACTTTTTTTTAAAAAGAGTCTTTGCAAAACAAAAATAAACAAACAGCACCTCATGAGAGATAAGGGATGAAATTTTAGTCAAGAAAGAAATAATATCAGACTTGTGGTTCTAGAAAACTCCTATCACAAACAGAATAGTAAGCCTCCACAGACTTCATCTATTTGGCTATGGCCCACGATATGCACAGGTGAGAAAGAAAAGAATTCATTTAAAATACACTGCCAGGGAAACGGCTTGCAGCAGAACATTCAGGAGAAAACACTGGAGCTTTCTCCACATTTATGCCACCTCAGACATTCAACAGCAGCAAAGAAGTAACAGCAATTTAAGTCTCTCCCTCATCCCTCTCTTCCCCCTGCCTTGCACTAGTATAGGCATTTGTGTGCTTCACCAGGCAATATGCCCAGGTTAAACGCTAACCTCTTTCAGCCAGGTTACTCCTGATCCAGTTTCACGGAGCAGCTGCATAAAAATGTCTTTCAGCCTAAGGGCAGGTGGGTGACACAGTTAATAAGCAACTGCAAGACAGCTCCTTTCCGTGCTGGGCTGCAGCAGCAGCGGGCCGGGCCATGAGCGGGCCGGGCCCTGAGCGGGCCGGTGCCGCCGCCCCGCGGGCCCGGCTCCCGCGGCCTCCTCACACAGCCGGGGGCTCCTGTACGCCTCCTGCCCCCGGGGTAAACACCGCAGAACGGCCAACAGCCTGGAAAATCCCTTCAAGCAAATTCTACACAATGTTCTGGCCTTTGTGGACTTGAGGGTTTGATTGTTTTAAAAACCTGGAGGTAAAAGAACAGGGAGGACACCCAGTCAGGACAGTGCTAAGGACAGGACTTTTCCCTTGGCTTAGGGGGTAAAGGTACACTTAGGTTGCAATAGTGAGAACACGGGACATTGCAGGAAACAGAGTATCGAATTTCAGGAGTTTGGCAGTTTGTGTAACCTCAGTAATATTTAAACTCCCTCCCACACTGCCTTTCTATTTTAATTGACACTGGCCCAAATCCTGTCTGCTTCTATGGGTTGATGCATTTCCACTTCTCTCAAGGCCACACAGCTGAGAATTTGTGAAGAGTGCCTGTGCACAGTATTCATAAGCACTCTGCACCATCATTTTAAAAAACAGCGTGTTCAGAGAACAGACAGTTTTAGAACATCCCTGTGCCAACAAAAACTGTTTCATCAGAAAAATGATTAAAAACTGATTAAGCTCAAAATTTTTAGACTCAAATTCTGCCAAAAACACAAGAACACTAAGTACTATCAACTGAAATGAAAATGTTACTACAGTTGTAACAAGAGTTTTGAAGGTCAATTATGCCTTTTTCCAGAAAAGTCTCTATTTTTCAAAAAAAATTTTAAAGTTTCTCTAATAGAACTGAGTCATAGGTATACTGAAGAAAAAAGCTAATTATGTATGTGTACGCATGCACATATGTGTACACACTTCTATAGCTCTCCTAACCAGGATCCAGGAAAATCCCAATTCATGTTCAGACCAAAACAGCTCAACAAATTAAAGAAACAAAAAATCTGAGCACAGAAAAGCAGAAATTGACTTATGCTATAAAATAAAACAGATGGTATGGACAGTTGTCTTTGTACCAAAAGAAAGCAATATAGTACCAAAAATTCAAGACCTACTGCCTCATTTGACAGACAGTGGAGACATGTCAACAGTAAAGACACTCAAGCATTTGGCAAGGTAACTTTTTACAAGCTTGTAACTAACTGCAATCGTTTCTCCAGACCACAACAATTTCCCTTGCAGATTTCTGGCAGTTTTGTCTGGTTTTGCTTGTTTGCTTGTGACGTTTTAATTCTTAATTCCCAGTATTAGTTCAAATTCTAACCAAAAATTTCCAATTCTGACCAATTTATCTTACAGTTATTAGTATTTATTTTTTAATAGAAATGTTCTTTGGGGACTGTAGCTGTTAATACATCATGCACAGCATCTCACCTTGGGCTTAAAGACAGTTCAGAATTTATCTTTTGAGTTTTCAGTTGACAGAATTCTCACTGCCTCAGAAGCAACTTCCACTACCACAATCCTCGTAAAAAGCACAACAAAGTCGCATACAAGCGGTCACATAAACTCAAGGCAAATGCCATCAATCACCAGGGGAAGAGCATTTTGGGTCCTCCACTGTAAAAAAGCCATTTTATCTGAAGAAACTGGACGGACCATACCCTCTGTATCAAATTCAAGATATCTTTTGCACTGGCAATTCCCTGCTGAGGAGATCATTTCCTTCAGAGGCAGGAATTTCTGCATTAGAAAAAGCCCACAGTCTCTAGGCTGTAGTATAACCTGTGGAACAGAAGAGAGTGTTCTCACTTTTAGAATGGTTCTGTGTCCTTCAAATCTTCTTATGCTGCCTATACATAAACACACAAGTCTTACAAGCACCTATCTAGGAGCATTAGAAAGCAATAGGTTTTGTGTTTCAATAGTTCTTCGTGAATTTTCTGGATTGCCATAACCAGTGCAGAGGAAAAACTCTCGCAGTTCCTTTACAAATGTCTTCTTACAGGTCCCTTTCCTCTCTGACCAGTGGCCCAAACAAATAATATTCTTCAAACATTCTTGTTATGCCTATCTGATAAATTTGTGTTACTAGCTTTAACAAGAGTTTCCTTGTTACATGGCTGTGCAGCCATTCCTCCTTTTCTCCTTAAAAGTTATCATTATGAAATGATCCAACATGTTTTAGTGCTTCAGACATTTTAAGGAGACTTACTAAATTTTTTCTGCATATTTTTAATCAGTGTTTAACCAAAGGAAAATGTATCTTTCCTCAGTATTAAAAAACAGACATCTAGACAGTAATAGCTTAAAAACTGAGCTTCCAGAAAACAAGAGTTTAGGGTCCTGCCACAGTAATCCCAGGTTGATTATCTCAATATTAAAGTTTGCATATATCGTTTTTGTGACATGAAAAAATATGCATTAAAAATTATCTTTAGGGAATGGTGTAAGTCTTTAAGATTATTTTCAAATCCTTCTCTCATATCCTGCATAAAATTCTACCTCACTCTTGGACCAAGCAAAAAAAAAGTCAAAACAGAAGGTAAGTCTCCATGTAACATGCTGCCCCTTTATCTACTTACAAGTAATTCATCCATACTGGTTTGGCATTTTTCTAAGTTGATCCTCTTTATTGCTACACGTTCTTGCCTGGGTTTGCAGAGTGCTGCCTGGACAACTGCTGTAGCACCGCTACCTGAAAAAGGGCAGGAAAGGAACAGTCAGAGATCAACAGAGATTCACAGATGAGGTAAACCAGTGACCAGCATGAGAAGCCCATACTGACAAAGAACTTCAAAGCTGCTGTTTATCCTTTTTCAGTGCTTTCTCCACATGCATACCTTTCCACTAGCAAGACACCTTTCACACATCTCAGATGGAAAAGAAAAACCTGAAAGTTTCTTTTCCATGTACCACAAAAAATTACAAAGCCAATGATTTCAAATGACATACTCATTTATCAAGACATAACCACTACCTCAATGCATTTTGTAGTTCATTACACTTCTGTCTTTGGATACAACTGTTTTAATCAAGAACATGACCTGCACAGTTGATACATGGAGGGGTGGGTACTATGCTTTATCAATTGTTCTTTTTTTCTGTACTTTTAAGCCAGTCCCTATTTAACCAGGTTTTTTGCTCCCCTATCCAATGAACAGAAAAAAACCCCAGTAAACTGTACATGCCAAATCTTCTACAGTTCCACCAGTGTTCATGCTCATTCATCACGACTGGAGTAACACCCTACAAGGAGCATGCTGATCCTTGTGAAGAGCACAGGAGGCACAAGTACCACACCAACAGTGACAAGATGCACGTTACTGAATGGCCCAGCAGAGAAAGTCACTGATGTTTACTTGGCATGCAAATCACATATGGCCACACAACTATGCTGATAACAAAGCCCAGGGGAATTGAACAAACATGGGGGGAAGAAATGGAATGATTTTCTCTAGAATGCTTTATTAGTGAACCACAGGAGTAAAAGGCATTGTTACTTTTATCAGGCACCCGCTGGCATTGACCCAATCAGTATTGTCTCACTAAACTAATGAAATGATTGCCAGTAATATTCAGAAGGAGTTTTGCTCAAGTTGCACATCTTGTTGCCACATCAAATATAACAATGTGTTCTTCCTCAAATAATTACATTGTGCTCATGCATGCAGAAATCTAAAAGCTCCCAACAAGTTTCTACCCGTAATTCTAAATATTTCAATATAAATTATGGATTTCTGGTAAGTCATTTGAGCAACATGTTATATTGGCCTGCTTATAAACTATATTCTATTTATTTGGCATGTCCTAGATGAATACAAATTGTGAACAAAAAGCCTTTTGTTGTCAAGCTCTACAAACGTGGATTCAGTTACCAGCCGACTTAAGAACAATTGAGAGCTTTTCCCTCTGCACATCTGAAAACAGCACCAACAATACTTCATGACTGAAAGTTATTGTACATGTTTTAATTGCTATTTGCTTAGCTATTTTCATGTATTGATGGTTCACATGATGTTTTCACTAAAATCACAAAACTTTTTAACTGCATATGAATTTTGTGTCAAAATTCTGAGCTCATCTTTAAAAAGAAAAGTCTCTTTAGAAAATCTCTCAACAGGACTAACTAGTCATGTTTCTGCAGGATGTGGTCACAGACAAATATTGACATGTCCTGTTCTGTCTGCTTACAGAATAAAGCCTTTAAAAATTCCAATAATGTAGGTAATAAAAGAATTAAGAGATTTTAAAAATTAAATCAGACATCCCAAGGAAGAAACCACCAAGTCAGCACAATTCAGCTAAGGTAAGACTCATATACATCACTTTAATAAATTCGTCTTGCAGTAGACATCAAGACACAAATCCTCTCATTACTCTGACTACACAAATATACATTGAAACAGGAGAAAGTATTTTTAACTATTAAGAACACAGGAAAAAAGACCAAGATTTTCCTTATGTATCTTTTTCATCTATGCCTTTAGTTTTATCTACTTGTAGAAAACAACCAAGATCTTTGCTTTTAACATAGATTTGTATACAAAAGCCTCTAAAAAGACAAACAGAATAAGCATACAGAGAATTTATTCACCCAATGCCATGAAAAAAGCTTAACTTTTCCTCAAGTTAAATGACAGCAAGTAACACTTCAAAACACTTTGGAAAAATAAACTACCAAAAAAAGTATACTTTTCTGTGTTTTCTTCTCAGACAAAGGTGACTTACAATGGGACGTTCTTCACCACATGACTAAGAGGTGCTGACAATGCAAAAAGCTTTTTAGGTTTAGAGTAAAGCCAATATACCAAGTTTCTTCTTTCTCCAGCTTTTCTAATTCTCTACACAAAACACTAGTTTGAGAGTAAAGTCAAGTCATGCAGTCTTCTCGGTTTGACTTATGTACATAACATATCAAACCTGCTTGAAAAAGCAGTTTCACACACTGAAGCAGGAGCCAGACACTGAGTAGCTATATGCCTCCCTCCTCCTAAAGATGTTCTCTCTTTCTCTGGCTCACAAAGTGAACAGCCAGGGATAGAGATAAGGAAAACCTGCAGCTTTCACATCTGGTCAAAAGAGTCCTTTTGTCTCACCTACCAAACAAGGAGAAGTGTGAAGTGTTCCATAGGAGCAGCTATTAGAGACCAGACTACCTAAATAAGCATTTCAGTTGAAAGGTAACAGAATGCAGAACTAATGAACCTATCAACATACAGTGAAACTAAATTGTCACAAGCAACCATTTAGCATAACAAATTAGGATCACAGAAAATGATTGCATAGAATAGATTACAGTCAACCATTCCTTGTCAGAAGGTAGGGCTTCTTCAGATATTGAGCCTTGCAAGTCTTCCAAAACCCTCAAAGCAGAGAATACTAACTACAACATAGCCAAAACAGACTGGTTTAACACCCAGTCTCTGTTTAGGAAACTGATATAGTATAATGAAATCTCAGGTTGCATAAAACCATGAAGCCTTTACAGCCAGTTGTCTCCTGCAGAACAAAACAATTACCCATGGTAATACTAAAAAAAAAAAACAGCTTTGTAAGAACAATGGGCTTTTCCACTGCTGGAAAAGTCATTCTGCTACAGACATGTTCTCTTTGCCAATTTCAAAAGTTAGCAGTGAAACAATGCAATTTCAGACCACATCAAGATGCCTACTACTCCCATTTCACAACAGACAACAGGTCAGAGTTTCATCTTGCCCTGGTGTTTTTGCTGCCATCCTCTCTAGTGTGAGCATGCCCTCACAGCCAACCTGTCCCTTCATGCTACAGGCCATGCACTCCCTACCAGTCCCATCCTCAATGCAACAGAGCCATTAGAATTGCTTTTAACCATCTGGGTTCACACAATAGAAACCTTCACAAGAGCTTCTTCATATGGCCAACTGCACCTCTTCTGAAAGGATGTAACCTAAAAGCAGTTTTCTGCATTCCACTTTGCACATACTCCACAGAGAGCATATAAAAACTCCACAAATAGTCATCTGGGATTGAAGCTTACCCAAACAAGTTCCTTCCAGTTGTTCTAAATTTGACAGAAAGGTATTTTTTCCTCTCTCCTTTTTTTTAAAACATGAATTTAACCCTTGCAGATCCTGACTTGACAAAGAGAAGGATATTTGACATTAACCTTTTAGTTTTAACTGCTCTCCACTAGTCAAGTCTCAAAAATACAGTGGGGTGAGATGGTTGGACCATATCACTGGCATATTGTACGTGCCCACATCCTTCATACAAGGATGTGACACTTCATTTATTCCATTATTGCTAAAGGTCTGATACTTTCCACTTATCATGGCACAGTAACTGTATTCAAAATAGACCACAAACATTTCTTTTCAATTTTGTTCTTCTCCTTAAAAACAAAAGCCCATTAGCCCATAATGATTCATCCAGTTTCTCTTTTAGTGGCTCAGTGTTAGTCTCTATAGTATTTCACCACAAACCTCTTTTAAAGATCTCTGCAGTTTAGGTCACTAACAAAAGAGACCTTCCCCAATACTACACTGGTTCTTATTTTGGAAGAGGAGGATGAAACTTGTTGAGAATGGTAAGTTTCCTTGTTAACTAGGTATCTGAAGGGCTAGAGAACAGTTGCAATTGGAGTAGACTAAATATCTTATCTCAGAATCTATACAGTACCAACCTATGGCACCTGCATTTTTGTACACTTCTGCTCCCCCAACCTACAGAACCCTCCTAATAATACTTAATTTCCCATGACATCCTAGTTTTGAAGAAGAACCCCCCTAGGTAATACTTAAATGTAACTCCTATACAGTGTAACTGCAGGATTCCTTTTGCATGGAGCAGAATGCATTTGTGCACAAATCTAGATTAGGTTTCTACTTGTGAATACATGTGGAGTTTTTAATGTAATATACAAAGTACCTGTACTTATATATAAGCTTGGAAAGGTATGTTGTATGTGCTGTATGTTGCACACAATATTGTGCAGCATATTTCCAGCATTGCTAAATGTCTTATGAACCAATCAGCCCTTCAAAATATTCCACAGCAGCCCTGGGCTGAACCTGGCTGGTCTCTTCAATTTGGAAAGAATTAATTCTGTTGGTGGCAAAGCAATACTTTTGGTTAACAAACAGAGAACAAAGAATATTTAACTCCTTTCGGTTGCTACATTTTAGCCCACAATACTCTAGACAACTTTCAGTATTACTCACTTTCTTTCATATTACTTCCACTGATTAAAATAAGTTATAAATCAGCCAGGTAAAGCTCATTTACACCTCCATACTGAACTCAATCTTTTGGAAACTTAGCTTCTTCACAGAAAACGAGCCATTATTTCCCTTTACATCTTCACATGACAAATACTTGAGTTTTTAAGAAGCTCACAATAATCATTCCCGCCCTAACAATTCCTGCCCACTTTGTGTTCTGAATTCATGCTAGGATCAAATCTCTCTCCTTATACCTCACTTGGATACTACTTTGCTTATCCTAGTAGTTATGATATAATTCAGTTAAATACACTAAGTGTTACATTAAATCAATGCCCACACCTAGAACTGCTACTTCTGCATTTTTGACATTCAAAGATTGATCTCTTTAATTCCTCAATGAATTTGTTTTGCAGTTGGACATTTAAAAACATTGCTATTATGGCTAGAGAACCACTGGGTTACTCAATTGTTGTACTTACCTTTTTGTGGGAAATTAGCTTACACAAAATCAGAGATCTAGCTGAGATCCCATACTACTTTTTAAAAGCCCATTGTATAAACAATCCAGAAAAATCTTTCCAAATATGCTATACAGATATTTCAGTGATTGTAGAGAAGTCATAAATAGCCTAAATGTTGATGCCAAATGATTATGCATCATAGAAAAGTTCTATGCAAGTGTTAAGACAACCTGTGCTAAAGCAAGCTTCAGCATTAACCAGATATGATATTCTCCATTCAGAAGGAAAAAGGCAGGGGGATTCACAAACAGCAATAAACCCCCACATGCATGAAAAACAGCCACAGGAGGAAATGACCTAGCTTTCTGAGATATTCTCTTTATTATCCCACTAAAATAGTAAAATAACTGGTTATAATAGGTGTTTTGCCTAGATAAATTACAGGAAATATTTTAAAGTTTACTGTGATATAGCTCTATGTCAAATCTTTAGAACAGAATAAAATTTTCTGCCAAAAGCACGTGAAATAGAACTATTTTCTTGAACACACAGGGTACTAGCATCAGAGTATAGCAAATACATGTCAATCACAAACTAATTATTCAGGAAATATGACAAATTGGAACTGTACAAGAAAGTTGAGAAGCTCTACCAATGATCTGGAAAATACAAATCTTACTTCCCTCCATCAGAGAGCTCAGATGTACTATATTGCAGGATTTCTTCTGAAACATCTTTCTTATCTGAAGAATAATCAGCTATCAACACCAGCCATGGGTAAAAGAATTTTAAGTGTTCTACTGTCACTGACAAAGGTATTTAAGAAATCTGTAGCTAGAAAGTGAAACCAGATATATTTAGATCTGACATAAGTTTTTTTAGTAGTGACTGCGTTCAGCTTTAAAATGTAGTATCAGCCTAAGTGATGGCTTTTTGCTTTCAGACACTTTCTTGTTAAGGACACTTCTGCCTAGAGCCATACAGAGCTCAGCACTTGTCAGCTTGATACAATGCCATCAACACACTAAGATTAGACTGAAAAGTCCAAGGATGATCATTAACTATGTTTGGGGCATTCAAGTAAACCTTTCATGGAAATGTCAGCATAACAGCTGGTAAGGAAAACCTAAACAAAAGCAGTTCACTTTCAGTAGGTGTTATTTTCTCCCTGACTCGTCCTTTAAAATAGGTGAGTCATCTAAATAAAGTTGAAAGGAAACTGTCTAGGGAAACCCCCTATTATAAACATTACTCAAGATGAAATTCCTTTTGCTCTGTTCCACATCTCAATTATCTTCTTAAGAAGTTTTATTTATAGGTGAGCAATGTCTACATTAAAAAATCCACAATCTCACTGTTTGAGACATCAGAGTTATCAGAACTGCAATTTGCCTTGTGGAAATGTCAGGATAAAACTGGTGTGACCCACAGGCCCTGCTCCTGACCCCGTGTAAAGCAAGTGGCATAACTAACACCACTTGATAAGGCAAGCAGGAATTCCCTGTGACTGAATGAGTGATGTATTCATTCCTTTCCCCCTTATTCTCAGGCACTGAAGGTCCTGTCAACCAAGTAGACAAATCAAACAGATTTCTCCTTCCCTCCTGCAGTCTCATCCCACTACACCCTCCCTCCCAGCTTCAAGATTCCTGGGAATCATGGTGATCACTCCCTCTTGTACAGCACTGAACATCCCAGATCCCAGTGCTGGTGATGAACTCATCACTGGGAAGTACAACAGCATAGGGAATACTACAACTGCCTGTAACATCAAGCACTTACAAGTCCTGAGTAAGGAACTTGGACTCAAGCTGCTGGTGGACACTGAGACACTTGTGGCCAGAGATGCTTTCATCATCATCTGCTACCTCTGAGGACTGACTCGTATCTTCCATATCATCTTCCAGTCCAGATTATGATTGTTATATTGACACTTCAGACAATGCATTGGGTTTTGACCTGATCTGCAGAGGGTTCCAGTCATTGGAAACAGTAAGCTAAGTTGTATTAAAAATTCTATGATACTATGCTGGGGCTGCCATGGGATAAGGACAAATGTGGATGTACAGTACTCCACATTAATGTATCCAACAAATCCATATTCATTCTGCATTTTTCCAACAAAAAGCATGAAAAAGAGTGAAGGATACAACTTGATTAAGAATTTATGGATTTTATCTGCCATGTTATTATCCATTCATCCTCATTTGAAAAGAGCATGGATTCTGATCATTTCATTCTCCCTGTTGTTTCATCATCAATATAGAAACCATTATTCAATATGCATACAACTCTAAAAATCTGGGAGGCAAAACCCATGCTGAAAATTTCTCTGTATAACTATGTGAGAACCTGGTATCTGGTATTCACTGTGGAACCAAAAGTTACCTTACCAGGGTACCATCAGAACTCCACAGAACCCCCTTATAAAAATAGAACAAATTGAAGATTTGCTATGCTGAGTCAGATCTCCTGCCTAGAAAGAAGCTGTTAAAAAAGAACTACTATTCATTTCTGAAGTAGCACTATAAACAAATTGTGGTGTTGATTTAGTCAGCATATTTTATTGTTTCTCATTTGGTTTGAAAGTAAACACTTGGAACAATTCTAATATGATGAATGCAGTATTTTCCAAGTATTCCGGATGTCACCACATAGTGCATCATTCTCTTCCGAGAATGAAAAACAGCAATCCACCAAAACAAAGGCATTATTGCTACTGTAGTGTCATAAAGATCTCGAATTAATCCAGCAGTGTTGAGCTACAAATCTTCAGCTAGTTCACCCCAACAAAATGGGCCTCCTAGAATTTGAGTCTACTGTGACCACACATTACAAGCAGAAAACTTACCTATTTCCCATATATTGCTCCTCATGAAACAATGGCAGAGTTGGAGCAATATGAATACTATCATATCATTAAGTTTTCATTAGGCAATTCTAATCCAATTCTAATGAGGTTCCTATTATTAGTCTGAAGTGGCTTAGAGTCTGGAAGCACAAGACACTAAGAGGAATAAATTATAAGCTTAAATTCAGTGCCTGTAATAAAGCGTCTTCAAAGCAAGAAAGTGAGAAGGAAAAAGCAACTTTATAATTACATGGCCATGCTTCTGAGTCCAAAATGTTACTTCTCAGAAGTCTAAAGCAACAGCTTAAGTTTATGCTCTTGTTCATATTACTCCTAAAAGACAGAAACCACAATTAACAAACACAGTATTTTCCTGGTCAGTTAAATTAACTATTTTTGTACCACTACCCTGAACCAAGTATACTTGGCACATAGACATTCAATATGGATCTTGACTTTCAAGACCTTTAAGCAGACAATTCTTCTGAAAGGATGATTAGGAGCACAAAAAAGCTCCAAATTTTCAGTCTGCTTCCAATTCTAATTTTTCTAAGTGCAGAAGCATAGCTCAAAAGCTACGTAATGATTATGTTACATCAGCCTATAGGACACTCTCAAGTTTCATCTATATTTAATTTACAATCAAAATACCTCAGAGGCATTTAGACATTCACAGGAATAATTAGGCTAATAAAATAATTCAGAAATTGTTATTTGTAAAGATAAAGGATTAATGGAGACAGCTAATTTATCATACTGAAGTTTCACTTATAAGGAAAAAATAACATTTTACAGAGAATTCTTTCCTCAAGACTTGTATACCATACCAGTCTCACCTCATTCTGCCTGATAATGTTCTTACATTTCTGCTGCATGATAATGTTCTTAAACTCACAAGCTTCAACCACACAACCCTTGTGCACATCCTAAGACCTTCAAACTTAGCAAGAAACAGTCAAATCTAGTGGAGCTGTAAGGATTTTATCCAACTGGAAGGGCTGTGCTGTAGAAGGCAGAAAGGCAGAAAAATCCACTCACTCAACAAAGCTCATTCTTTATTTACACAGGTAAGAAATATCAACATACACTAAGTATGATTTTTTTGGGGATGAAGGGAAATTTACTTTTAATTTTGGGCACCAGAAAATGTCCTAGTGACATATTTGTTTTCTAAGTGCTACAAGTACTACAAGGTACTCCTCTGCTCAGCAGTATCCCAGTGACTCCAGCAAACCCAAGAAGTTAACAAGAGTAGGTAACTTAATTTGATTTTTAGGGTCTATTCTTTAAACATTAAGAATTACTATTATTACTGAAAGCAAAAAAAAAGCCTCTATCAACTGCTGCCTTACAGTTCCAATTTATTTTGGAAGGTCAAATGGACAAAGAGAAAGAGAGAACCAAGGCAGTGCATACAAGAATTAAATATGACCTAGACAAGTAGCCACTATACGAGCCACCCAGATCTCCTTTGCATGGAGAGCTCACTGTGTTTTCCCTTCAAGCCAATCAGAACAGATGTGGTTTTGTTTCCAGTTAACAAAGAGAAGCTCCATTTGACAAACAGATTCTGGAAAAAAAAACCAAACAACTGGTCTAGGACCTAAGAGAAAGTGATTCTTGACAAAAAGAAAAAAAAAAAAGTAAAGCAGTTCTTAAGTTGTTTCAGAACAACATCTGACCCAATCTAAAATAGCTTTGCCAAGTCTGAACTTGGCCCCTGCCATCAAAGCACAGTGCTGGTTACAAGAAGTAGCTCTACTCTGAAGATGCAAAGCCTTTCTGGTGTAACACTTAGCAAGGGGCAAAATCATGTAATCCCTCCAAATTTCTACATGCTCAGCAGTAGAGTGGCTCCTCTTCTAACACTCAAGCAAATCCTGCAGAGCCAGGACTTGGCAGGTATTGGGCCTTAACTGTAAGTAGAACTTGGATGGAAGGGAAAGAAAAAGCATAGGGAGAAGAGAGCAACCAATAGGGAAGTAGGCAGATCAGAAGAGCAGGAAAGCACATTTTCTCTAAATTATCATTACACAGCACCAGCCAACTGCCTGATGTGTTGATATATATATTATAGTAAACAAGGTAACTTTAAAACAAGCTTAATATCTTCATTACTTCCAAACAGAAGAAACCCAAAGGAAGCTCTTTTTTTTCTTATTTACAATTTACATTAATTTTGTTTTAAAATTCACTAGATTATAAAAAAAAGTTTGAACATTGAATCAATTAAAGTTTTACTTCGATTGAACCAATAAAAACTACAGCTATGTACAACCATGTCTCCAATTAGGGTATTTCTAACACACTTCCATTAAAAAAAAAAGCATCAAGACAAGTCCCTTCCCCAACACTACCATGTGGAGACAAAGCAAATAATTAACAACTTCAAGCTCTGCAGGCCTCATTAGCAGCACAGCACTGTGAATGTTCCACAAGGTGTTTTTCAATTGTACCATGACCAACTTTATGCTGGCAAATGAATTAAAAGCCACTCCTTATTAAAATACTAAGTGGGGATTTAATATTTCCACAGTTTCTACAGATGGTTATTAGCAGACAGAAAATCTCAACCAATTATTTCCCAAAATGTAAAATTTAATTTACAAAATTAAACTCTTCCTGCCAAGCTGAAATTGTATTCAGTTAAAATTAATATTACAAAGGCTGCATTTAATATGTGCATGTAAAATATGCTTAGGCTGTTGTAGTAACTTTTAAGATTTATTGTTAAGGAATAGAATTTACTTTGGAGCAGAATTAAGGCAGACACTTTTCTTTTTACCAAAACTTTTTACAAAAAGACATTAGGTAGCATTAAGTGTTGCTTATTAAATTATGCAGACTCTCATGCAAGAATTATGGAGGTTTTGCAAGAGCAAATACAAAATTTTACCATAGCTTTAGTTGTTCGTGTGGTATTTCATTCAGTACAGTGTGATTTACTTTACAGCACATACATAAAAACTACTGCAAAAGAAATACCTTCAAATGTTAAAAAAAAATCCTGATTCAGCACAGGGATAAGAAATTTTGGAAAATGTGAATGAGACATGAGCATCTGATTAACAGAACAAAGAACTGTAATTTCACCTTTAACTGTAGAGGCTTTTTAAAACAGTGTACAGCACTGCCAACATGAACATGGGTTCCTGAGGCTCATCAACATTGATAGTCAAAGATCTCTGATTGCAACAAATATAGGAAAGTCTCTTCTCTGTCAGACAAAGAACCATTAGCAACACATGCAGCAGGGGAGGAAAAAAAGTCAATCACATACCCTGGAAGCACCACTAAAGACCTCAGAGCTATTAACCAAGAGTGATTCTCAGGCTGCTTATAATAAGAACCATAGAATCAGAACAGGCTCACATACTACCTTGTTCTACTCAAAATCCCAACACACTTGACTTAGCAACACTGCACCCTATGAGGCAAGAAACCACAAGATAATTTTAAGCTCAAAGTTAGAAAAAAAAATAGACAAACACAGCAGTTCAACTAAGGTGACTTTTTAATGATTTGCAGCCAATACAGATAATCCGTTTCATAAAAGTAACCTTTTATTTCAATATAATTCTGGTCGTTTCCCAGCCAGAATAATTTTCCAAGTCAGTTGAAGCAGGAGAGAAAAATATAATTTTATAATGGAAACTAGTACCCAAGCTAATCACAAGATAATCCACTGCTTCTCCATAACAGAATCCACCTTCCATCAGAGCAGGATGACAATAAGTTACATCTGGTAGAGAAGCACCAACTCCAAAGTAGTTTTCCAAAATAAAGTCGAAGCTACTTGATCATACCTAGACAAAAAAATAAAATAAAAAAACCACCACCCAAAATAAAACAAAAAAACCAACCAATATTTTATGCTGCTCTGTCTCATCCACATGATGTAGGGCTCATTACAATTTGAAAGGTTGAAAGACTATTTTAAAAAAACTGAAAACTGAATCAAGTGTTAATGTTGATTACCATTTAAATGCTTTGTCTTTGAATATTGATATTGCTTCTGAGGGAAAAAACCTCATATGTACATGACAAATTCAAAGAAATTCTAATTTCAGTTATTTTATTCTGAACACTTGGTTATAAACCCAAACTGCTTAAGAACACCTCTCACAGTACTGCTTTTATTAGCTGCTATTTTTTTAATCCAAGTCATATTCATCTTAAAAAAAGACAAAAAACAACAAAATCCCCTCTACACATACTAAAATCCACTGAGCATTTAAATGCATTTAAATCTTAGAGATCTCCCAGGTCTTCACTAATTTAAATCTGGCTCTACCTTAATAGCAATTACTGTTCTTATCTGTGTAACTACTGCCAGAAGGTTGGATCCTCCTTTCCTAACAATTAGGAATCCCCTTCTAACATGCTTTTATATATGGACAGCCTATATTAATCTGAATTAATGTAAAAGTTTCCTCTTTACGCTATATGTTTACAGAGAGCCATCAGTGTTTTTCTCCCACTCCAGAAAATACAAGCATCTAGGCATTAATTGGAAGAGCCTCTTCCTTGCACCAAACCTGTCAATCACAAAGCCATGCAGCAAGTCGAACAGGGAATCTGATCCAGCAGGAAACTGACCCGGCAGAAGAACTAGTTCACTGTCAGATCAATGTGATCCTTTCAGCAGCTGCCTGTTAGAGCAGATTAAATGTATCATGAAACTGCACACAAAGAGTTTACAGAGAACTGGCCAGCCTCCTGAAAAATAAAGCAGACTTGGAATAACATCTCATAAGAAGCACTCCTTAAAGCTAGCATTTTCTCCTCAGCAGACACTAGAATCTCCCAGCCATCCTGAAGGATACAACAGACAGGAAATGAAAAAAAAATAGCTTTATCATTGGAAATCCATATCATGTGGCCTTGGTTTTCAACATAGCATGTGGCTAGACACAGATGAGCAATAAGAAGGGTTTATGCTCTCACGGAGAAGAATAGAACTTCTCCAACTGCTAAATGCAAGGGATGGAGATGACCCACAAGATTAACAATTATTTTCATTTCATAATCCCAAACAAAACTTTTTAAAATTCCTAAAACAGCTATTCCTGCATTTCTGCTTTAATTACCAAAGAATCTAAAGTCTATTCTGTCAGAAAGCATGGTGATAAACCATTATGGTGTATATTTCCTCCTGCAAAGCCCAAAATGGTGCTTCACTGCATTGTTATTTTTTCTCACTTAACTGGGAAAGGGCTGTTGTAACTGAACTCAGCTGGCACTACACAGCTCCTCAGAGAGAACTGTGTGGTGCTTTCCAGAGGTGATCAGCTGTTTCAGCAAGAGGTAACTACTCCTGTTCACAACGTAATTAACCCTGGCATAGCGCATGCAAAGGGTTGCTGCTGAGCTAAGTTCAGACTGTGTCATTCTCTCCTCCCTCAGATATAAAAAAATATTCTTTAAGAGTCCCTTACCATGTTCATTAAAACCAACAATATTCATCCTACAGCTCCAAAATTATGTTAGCATGTGGTCAAACACATGGAATTTACAGGGGCCTTGGTTTGGCTGGGCTTTTTTTTTTTTTTAGAAAGTGGTGTGGGGTGTGTTCAGTTAGGGTTTTTTACTATTTTAATAATATCCAGACTAAATTTAATCTCATAGTGAGTCTCCTGTAAATTAAGAAGGTGTTAATGAAAAGACATGTTTGTCTAAGCACAAGAGTTTTTTAGTCAAGTAGTACAAAATAAATCTCAGCAACTTTCAAAGAAAGTCATGGAATACACCTAAGCTTCGTGAAATCACAGCAGGCAAGTTCAGCGTGTCCAAGAATCTGATTCAATATATCCTGACCTCAATTTACTCCCTAGGTATTCAGTTAAATAACATCAATATTTAGGAGCACTCATAGGTAACTAGCAAAGAAGTTTCTCTACAGATCAGTGTCTGCAAGTCCAACAAACATCCACTCATTCAATGGATGTATACAAATATTTATTAGCTGTTAGGATTACAGTTTAAAAGCTTGTATCTTTTGATATGTAAACAGAAAGAATAAAGTGGAAAGGAGGTTTTAAAGGAAATTCTCACACAGGCATTCTACAGGCACTGTAACAAAAAACAACTACTATTTAAGTAACTCATATGACCCATATTACACCCCAGACAAGGATTAATCCAACACCTTTGAGGCCTTTTTCACCTTAAAAGAGAGATCTCCTCAGCAGAGATACACCTGTATGCTAGTAGAATCACTTCCACTTGGCTAACTTTGACCTATTCCCCAGACTGAGGAAGACAATCCTCTGTCCAGTAAACCCATACTTTTGGGGGGGCCTCCACAGGTAACATCTGCTCAATACTGAACATAGTCAGCCACCTCCAGGGACCTGAACCCTCATGAGTCCCTATTCACAGCCTGGAAGTACCAACAGAAACACAAAGGGACCACCTGGGTCAACAAAAAGCCATCCCATTTTAAGGAAGAAGTACTTTTCTCAACTATTTTGTTTCTGCCTGTGGAAAATAAAAAAGCTTAATGACAAAGCTGAATATATACAACTTCCAGATTGATAACATGAAGTTCTGGTGGTCATCAGCCTGGCAACAATTAGCAATTGGTGTAATACTGAAGAGAATCAACAACATCAGCAAGCAAGTCACCTGGACATTTCTCACTTAAGTGGCCTTATTTGTAAGAAACAGCAATCAGAGCTAGTCTTTGTCATCTGCAGTGTTTGCTAGAAGTTTAAAACGTCACATACAAATAAAAGCTATTTTTCCCAAAGTAGATCTTTAGCAACAAGCAGTATCTAGGGCAAGAGATGAAAAACTTTCCATCGCACATACTTTCAACAACAGTTAACATTTCACAAAGTAAAATTCAAAATAACCTCATCCAAATAAAGGGAATGGAGACTGAACACATCTGATCTGCATTAGCTGGATACGTGAACCAAGTGCTGAACCAAGAAAGCCCCCTTCCTTGGGAGGGGGCCAGCAGACGGGTTAAACTTCACATGGCAAACCGGGTCAAAAGCAGGTTGACTAGGGTGAAAGCGAAGCTGCAATCCCCCGCTGGCCTTATGTGCACTGGCAGACATAGGGCCGAGGGGCATAAGGAGATGCGAACAAGATGAAACGGTGAGGGAGAAGAGGAAATATTTTAAATAGGTATATACGTGTATATATATACACACTGATTAAGAGAGAGTCGTCACGTGAGCAGCAGATCTACGGGTGAGATTTACCTCCCCCATGAAAGCACCGGAAAAATGCAGAGTAATCTAAGCGGATGCACGCACATGTGCGCATCCACGGACACACACAGCGTAGACACACCAAGCACACAGAGCGCATCTGCGGAGTTGCCGGGGTCCCAGCGCAGACCGGCAGGTCAAGGCTGGAGTGACGATGCACCGCAGGACAGCGGCGCCTCCGCCGAGCCGCACCGGGCGGGGCACGGCGGGTTCTGGCAGGAGCCGCCGCCCCCCGGGGCCGCCCGCTGCCGGGCGGATAAAGTTTGCAGCAGCCGCCGCTGCAGTGCCGGGTGCGTCCGCCGCAGTGAGCGAGCCCTGCCTGCGGGAGAGCGAGCGCCGGTAGGCCCGGAGCCGGCCGCGGCATCCCTGCCTTCCTTCCCCACCTCCGCCCCGCCGCGCCCCCGCTCCACTGACCGATCACCTCCTGCAGCTCGTAGGCGTCCCTGCAGATGGGCCAGCCGGCGGCCGGGGCGGCGGGTGCGGGCGCCGGCTGGGGCTGCTGGACGTGGACCGGCGACTCGCCCTGCTCCGCCATGATGCTGCCGGAGCGCCCAGGCACCCGGCGACCTTCTCCAAACTTCCCCTCCAGCAACACCTTTCAGCCGCGCTCTGCCTCCTGCCCGCCCTGCCCGAGCAGCCGGCCGCCCGCCCGGCGGAGGGAGGAGGCAGGGCACCGAGGGGGAGGAGGCAGAGGCGGGCGTCGCCGCCGGCCCCGGCCGCTCGCCCAGCGCCGCTGCGGAGAGACGGAGCCGAGCGCGGAGCCGGGGCCCCGGGCGGTGTCGGTGCGGAGCGAGGCGGTGCCCCCTGACGCGCCCCCGCCCCAGGGACAAGCGCGGGCGCTCTCCCAGGTGCGGCCCGCGGGAGCGGCCCCGCACAGCCCGGGGCTCGCCGCCTGCCGCGGCGCCTCGTAACCCACCTGCCTGCCTGCCGCTCCAGCCATCGCCCGCTCATCCCGCGGCTCCCTGGCATGCTCTGTGCGTCGGGAAGCACCGCGAGGTCCTGCCCAGGGCAGCGGGCAGAGTGTGTGCAGGCCATGGCCCTGCCGGCGGAGTGCCGGACCCCGCCAGGGCCGGGCAGCACCGGAGGGAGGCAGGGAGGGAAGCCACGGCGCGGGGCGGATGCTGAAGCACCTGTTAGGCCGATAGCATGAGCACACAGGCTGCTCTGGAGCACAGCTCACTAAAAGTGTCACTGCTGAGTGCGCTGCTGCTGCTCAAGATGACTTGTATTCGAATTTGAGGAACGTGAAGAAAGCATTTTCTTTCATCGGTGATCGTGCTGCAGTCCTGCAAAGTGTTCAAATACCATATGACGAGTGGCCCTCTCCAGGATGAGTAGGACAGCTGCACTGTGTCACTTCAGTGCAGACACTGCCTCAGTTCATGACACCGAGAAGGACTGAGGACAGTTGAAAATACTCCCCTCGGCTAACCAGTACCAAGTGATTTAAACAAATAAGAATCATACTTAAACATCTCTAGCGCTTCCCATTATACAGTGCAACGTTAAAAAAAAACAACTGGGGGTTAAACAAAACTCTACTCTTAATAATAGTATGGATTTTTTCTTTTACACTCTTAGTAGTGTCAAGTGTTCAATATCATCAGGATTTTACTTAACTATGAAGTAATTTAGAAAATAGTTATTTGTGTAGTCTATAGTCTCCTACTTTGAATGCTTTGCATTTTAAGACTTACAGAGCTCTGAGAAGAGTGGTAACATAAGATTTCCATATAGCTAAAAATCTTACTTCCTGCTACAGAATGAGCTTAAGGTAATTAGAACTAATACCGGATGCAAGCAGGAAGGCTATAGCACTATCAAAAAGAACATAACCTCATAAATTGCTAGAAAGTATGATGAAGTGTAACTTAGAGTTAAGAAAAGATACACATAACAACTAACACCTCTTAGCTACTTTGTTCTTTTTGGGATAATGCCCTTTGACTAACTAATTTTGTGTGTGTGTGGTTAATTCAGTGAGGACTCAGTTAATTGAAGGTTATTTCAAAAAGGAAAGCAAGTTACTTCTAGTTTGTTGTTGCTGAGAAAGCTGAAGGAAGTCCTAGCCACTGCTTAATCATTCCTCAGGTGTATCAGCAACTCGCAAATATTTCTGCACTGCATTTCCATTTTCTCCTAAGCAAAAGTTTAGCTTAGTATAGAGACTTCTAGCACTAGAATAAAAATATCGCACTTTTTTTGTTAAACTAATGATTCCTCTCAATCTCATTTTTAAAAGCTACATGATTGGAGTATTTTCCTATATACAAATTAGAAATTATTTGCCACAAAACTGAAGGTCAGCAAGACTTGGAAGAGGAAGTATTAAATTGTCATTCGGCATTAAATTTAATGCCAAGACCTTTCTGCCAGGAATAGCATAAAAAAATAGTAAAAGAGCAACAGCACAGGCCAAATCAATCAGCAGAGAAAATGGGTTACTCACTATTGATGGAAAACAGCCAACTTCTCCATCTGTACTCAGTAGTTGTTGGGGGGGGGGAAGGAGGTTGGAGGTGGTTCGTTTCTGAGCCACGAATTTCTGTGATGCTACTGCCATATCTCTTTAAAGTGCTGGTTAACATCTGACAACATTACGGTTATTTTTGTCCTGATTATTGCCCAATTTGCCCATCTAACCCTCCTACAATTTTGGGGATTTCTCGAGTGCACCTGCACTCTGTAATTCGTTGAAATTACCATCTTCCCCAGGAGGACCCTTCCCGGAGAGCAGTTTTATGAGCAGCGGGAAGTGTTCCGTACGCTCAAGGACAAGGTCTGGCCGCAGCTCGGGGCCGGGGCCGCTCGCCCCCTGCTGCAGGCGGCGGGGAAGGGCCCCGCAGCCCCAGGCTCGGCCGCGCCCTTCTCCGCACACTGGAAAAAACAGCAACCTGCCGGTTTAGAAGGCTCCAGAGAATCTGATAGGACTCATGTACAAATCACTGCTCTCCCAACTGATGACCGTTCAGAATGGTCCCATCTGAATGTGATTTGGTCTGTCTGAGTGCCTGAAGACATAGGAGTCCATGAGATTGTCTGGGTCACTGAGTTCAGTCACCAAATGATTGATTCCAAAGGCTTTATATAGCCAGGTTACAATCAAAACCAGTGAAATATAAAACCATATAGGCCACTATGGCAGGAGAGTTAAAGCCACGCTCAGACCTTTTGAAAGTTCCCCACAGTACCCACTGCAGATAGGACAAAAACATGTTCAGAGCAAAGTAAATCAGACTCCTTTTCTAGGCTTGCAGAATTTGGCAAGATAACATTAGTACTTACAACGACATTGCAGACCAACTAATTAATTTCAAACATAAGCATACCTATATAAAAAATGACAGACAAGCATAAGGACTGGGGTCCATAAGCAATGGTATGTATGCTAGTAGCATAGACAAGGGACAGCATCCACCCAAACTATTTTTTTCTGAATAGAAAGGCAGCAGATGCAACCAAAACAGCAATATAACCTACCACAGACTAACCCAGAGCAAGAAGGAACTCTTCTCTCTACTGTCACTTAGTCTACCTCAGAGAAATGAGCGAAGTAAAACCACCCTCTCTTCCATAAATGGCCTAAAAATGCAGTTATGACTATAACATACAGCAGCACAGCTCTCTCCAATTAGGTAGGTAAGGTCTGAAAGCCTCTAATTTGGTAGCACTGAGGGATGACTATGCTTTAAACAATGAGATATGAAGGCTGATGTGACAGCAGCTGGTGCTGATGGGAGCAGACTAAGTGATTTCAGCCTCCCTTTCTCCTCTAGTGAATGCACAGTTAAATAGGCACCATGCCCATTATTGTTACTAGGATGCTTCCTTTCATCAAAGCTTACAGCTTAGCTTGGTTTCTGCTCACAGAGAGCACATGAGTATCTTCTTGGCAATTCACATTACAAAACACATTATACTTAATACAGAATCATTTGGGTTAGAGGTTAGAAGAGACCTCTTGAGATCATCCAAGCCCAACCCTGCCCCAGCCAAGGCAGGGTCACCTCGAGCAAATTACACAGGAATGTGTCCAGGTGGGTTTCAAATGTCTTCAGAGACAACTTCACCACCTCCCTGGGCAGTGTGTTCCAGTGCTCTACAATACTTAATGTAAAGAAGTTCTTCCTCATGTTGAGATGGAAACACTGGAGCATTTACACTGAAAACCCTTCACTGGAACTGGACACAAAGTTCCGCTGACGTTAATATGCATCAAAGTATAGTGATGCTTTACAAAATAAGCCATTTCTATTTTTTCCCTAGGTTGAAGGCCTCTATGCCTTCATTTCTTTTCTTCTCCCTTCCCCCACTTTGTAAACCTTTGCAAGCTGTTCCACTCAGCAGATTAGTCCTTTTAAGAACCTAGGTAAAGCTGTGTTCGGGATATTAATGATTATTAATTATGAGCCAATTAAGATCAAGCTAAATTTTGTTGCTATATAGTGAAATGGGTATTTGAATTATTTACTTATGCATCACACCCCAAGCTGTTACTTATCCTGGCAAAAAAAAAAAAAAAAAAAAGTATTTTTTGTTAACCAAAACCTGTGGTTTTCAGGTCACAGGTTTTGTCTCAAGCCCTTTGAAAGTGACAAGCCCTGACAGGAATATTGAAGACATAAAAAGAATAACAGAGCCTGGGTGAGCTTCTCTGCAGAGCAGATGCAGCCTGTGTGTTATCAGAGCTGGTTCCTCAGTATCACAGCTGGGAGCCCCTGTTACAGCAGCTAAGCCCCCACATCTGCCCACCCAGCTTTTCAAACCAGGCCATGGGAACACATTGGGCAGTTAACTTGCTCTTGCTGCCAAACCCCCCAAAACTTTAAAATCACCAGCTAAATTAATTACTATGAGCCCCAGTGGATAATTAACTAAATCATGATGACACATCAATCACTATACATTTCAAACATTCAAAATCCAGAATTTTGCATGCATTTAGAATATTTATATGCTAGCCATTCATGTATTAGGAACCATAGCCTTTTTGGAACCTGCAGGAATCACAATCTGAGCTATGATTATTTGAATCAATTTAGGATACAGTCACCATGAAAATGACAGTGAACTAAATGTTATTGTTGCTTCTGAACTACAGTTTAATATAATTAAGATGACGTGGAGGTGTCCAACTTATTGAAGCTTTTAGCAGGAATAAACTCTCCATAGCTGTGAATGAATAAAATTCAAATTTATAAAATATTTGATCTAGGAACTCCTATGGCTTTCATCACTGTAGGATATGAACATCTCATGCATATTAATAAATTAATCTTCACACACATACAAAAAGACTGGGGAATATAATTACCTCAGTTCACAAGTGGAAAGAGAAAAAGCTTAAGGGATTTGCTAAAGGTCATGGAAGAACTCTGTAGCAAAACTGGGAGCATAATACATATTTTCTGAGGATGAGATTTCACACAGCCACATAGGATCAGGGATTGAACCTGGTTGACAGCTAGTTCCTGGTTTGGGTCATCTGAAAACATTGGCTAGTTACTGGTTAGCCAAACAAGCCACACACAGGATAAACAAGGGACACTTGAAAAAAATGCAGCCAATACTGGGGAATACAAAATGCCACCACTTAAGCAGAAGCACAGCTTTAGCTTTGTTAGATGATCATGGAAGGACTAAAGCAATACATTAACTCAAAAAGGCCACTCATCATTTGAGTAAATGACTCTAGCCCTCGTTCATTTTCTTTTTATAGTATCAGGGAAGAAACATGCTGCCATCTTATTGCAGGGGTTCCATACTGTTGTCTCCTTATTATAAAAGTTTCATACCTTCTTGATGTTTCTCATGGGTAGCTCCTCCAAGCACTAACCCATTCTTTCCCACAAAGCAGCCACCCAATTCCAGTTCCCTTCTCAACACCCACCCCACTCTTTTATAGCACTCTTCTTCTCATTGGTTACAGCTGTGGCCTGGTAAAGTCAGGCCTGTTCCTAATCTTTGATAATTGCCCAGCTGCAACTCCTTAGGGGTAAGATTACTTTCTACACTATCTTGATTTTCTTATATTCTATTCCCCTACAGAAACAGTCCATATTTTACTGGAAATCTACAAGCATCAATGCAGCAATGTTTATAATGTGCTTGAGCTCTTGGGGTTTAAAAATTTCTAAAAGTTTTCCTTTTAGTTTTGGGGATGAAAGCTGAAATAATTTTGTAATCTAAATGCTGTAAGTGTGCCTGTATATGAAACTCAACAATTGAACAAAAAACTGTGATTACATTTAGATGTTCTTTTTTTTCTTCTGATTGTTTTTTTGGGGTTTTTTTGTTTTGTTTTGTTGCTTTTTGGGGGTTTTTTTGGTTGGTTGGTTTGGTTTGGTTTGGGGGTTTTTCTTTTGATTTTTTGGGTGGGTTTTTTTGGTGGTTTTTGGGTGTTTTTTTTTTGTTTGTTTGTTTGTTTTTTGGTTTTTTTGGTGGGTTGGTTGGTTGGGTGTTTTTTTTGTTTGGTTGGGGTTTTTTGTTTTGGGTTATTTTGGTGTTTTTGGGGGTTTTTTTGTCCTGGAATATTTGGGGTCTGATGAGCAATGCTTCCTGGGAAATCAAAACAGCACTTAAAATCAAAATAAGCCTCACATTTTATAATTTCTCTCTAACGTTATGATTTACAAATGAGAAATTAGATTGTCCAATGCTGCTGAATAAATTTCCCTTCAAGTAAGTCAACAAGATTCCCAGTCAAACTTGAGCATTATAACAACCTCAGGCTCCCATCTCTCAGAGCAGCTTGCTTGGCTTTTATTGGACTGGCAGAGCTCCTCAGTCCAGGCCACCCTTGAGGAAGAAAGGATGAAAAGCTTCTGTCTGAGTAAGCCATGTCAGCAGCAGCAAGGGCTGGGCTGCCTGGGAGGGCAGGTGAGCCAGGAGCCACACGTACCAGCGAGGCAGCAGTGGCCACACCAAGCAGGGGACATCCTGCCAGGAGCCCAGACAGAGCCAGCTGACAGTGCAGGGACTGCCAGGTGACTCCAGGGACAGGCAGGTCCAAGCTGCAGCCAGAGAGCTCCGTCAGCAGGCAAGGTCAGGATCATGGGTGTGCAGGACTGGGCTCCGCTGCTGTGTAAGGCAAGGACCAAGCACAGGCACAGCATTGCTCAGGCAAGAACCACAGGCAAAGGTCTGAGCCTGAACACAGCAGAGGACCCAGACAAGACTTCTCATACTTCTTTCTTGCTGTTTTCACAGCACCTTGATCTGAGGTTACAGAGCAGCACCATGTCTGAGCTGGCCTTGGGTACAGACAGTAAAACCCTAGGTGTAGGGAAAGAGGTAGCAAAACTAGTTGGTGTGCTCAGAGCCCTGCAACATGTGCTTAGCATCAAGAACTCGAGTGTTTCTCTTGTTAGGAGTGTTTGCCATACCCACCATTAATTTCCAGAGTCACGTGACAGATCAAAAGTACTGTCAGTGTAGGTTCAGAGTTTAATTCAGAAAATTGCCTATTGCCCTAATTCTCTCTACTCTAATAAAGTGCTGAAACACTGCAGGAAACTACCCAAAGGGGAGAGTATAGAAGTTACCATCCTTTCCTGTGTATCAGCTAAATCTCATAAAGCTTCCTGGATTAAGACAAGCTATGGAATAATGTCTGAAACAAAACCCCAGCAACACGGAGTAAATCCAGCAAATGAGTAGCCTCTACTCTAGGAAGATTAAAATACCAGTTAAGGCATTAAAAATAGAACTCAAACTAAAGGAAAATTTTCCTCAAAACAGTGAGGTGCTTTAAAATTCCTAAACACTTCTTTCTCTCCTCTCTGTATCTCCTAGGATGTTCAAAGTATTGAAAAAACCCAAACATTTGTTGACTCAAAAATTTAGGTGTTAGTTTTCTTTTAAAGACCTTTACCAATTGCTTTGGATCTTGCATAATTTGTGTAATTCAGAAAAGGAATTTAAATGTAGACTTAAAAATAACTTTTTTTTTCTGACACATATTGTTATTATGATTTCTTTAAAAATGTCCTCACTCTGACCTGGCATTCTGGCCAGTACAATTGCACCTACAAAACTAGGTACAGCTGCAGAAGCCACACGTTGACTAGTTCTGTTTGCTGTGCTTATGTAAGGGTGCTTATTGTATTGATATAAAAGCCTGATTTTGCCAATGTCATACTAGGAAATGGTGCCAGTAAAATGCAAATTATCTCTGTTGGTAAACAAGTCCTAGCATAGGCATGGCTTTTTTTTTTTACCAGTGATTACACCACCAACACGTGGCTTAGTGCTGGTATGAAAGTACTCACTGATCTAGGTCACACCACCGAGCCAGAGCATCACTGGAGAGGAGAGGTGTAGTTCTGAGATGTGATCTCTGAGTGGCACCAGAGAGAGCTGTATGGGAAGAGGATGCTGCAAGCCAGGGCAGCAGGCACAGCTTGCTCTGCGATGTGTAAGGTCCAGAGAAAATATTGAGGGGTAACAACCCAAAGGCAAGAATGGTATTTCATGGGAAGAATGGAGTATCTGGAAGCTCTGGTACAATTGAATATCTAGATAATGATCTTCAGAGGTCCCTTCCAACCCTAACAATTCTGTGGTTCTCTGATTCTGTGATCCAGCAGTACAAATGACAAGAGGAAGATATTTAAACAGAACTTTCATCTGAATCTGTACTATTCGTGTGAAAAAAAACCCACAACAAACTAAAAAACTCTTGGGGTGTCAGCTCATTTCCTACAGTAGCACCTCAGACATGATTTACTTAGAATAAGTTTACTATGAATTTTTATTACAAAGATGAGCAGTGTATTCCACATATATCTGAAATGTACATGTGTGATATCTTTTAACCAAAGGAAAGAAAAACTTCAAGGAAATATGCAACCTGTCTAAGCTGTGTGCCTTTATCTACTTATCCTGTTTTTTTACAGTTGACTGGGTTGTGGCTGGAAATATGAACAGAAACATCATTCCCAGTCTTTCAATAATCCAGAGTCTTGGTTAGCCTGCTGGCATGCTGAGACAACTCAGGTTATCCACTCTAGGAAGAAATCTGCAGAGGGTGGAAAAAATGGGACTGAGAACTAGCACAGCCTCGAGGGAGGAAAGGTGGCAGAGCTTTAAATCCAGGTGGCAGAGTTCTAAATCCGGGAAGACTACTAACAGTACTACTGACAGTAGCACTAAACATCATGAAAGTCCTGAAAGCCTTTGCCTCCACGAGTGAAAAAAAGTAAAAGGCAGGCAGATAAATAATGATTAAATTAAAAAAAAAAAAAAAGAAAACAAAACAAAAAAAGAAAAAAAAGAAAAAAAGAAAAACCACCAAAACCAACCAACCAACCAAATAAAAAAAAAAACCAAAAAAAAAACCAAACCAGACTTGAACAAAATGTGGGCTGTGATTGTCAAAAATAATATTCTTAAGGGCACACCTTACAAACCTAAAGCCATTAGCACAAATGGGGACAGGAGGTGTCCAGCTCCACTTAACAATTCTGGAGCAAGATCTTACTGATATGCTAATTTTAATTTTTGTATAAGACAGCCGAAGTCTGATCTTTAAGATCAAAATGTAGGTTATATGTGGATTTCAAAAGCAAACAAGATATGCCACAACACAAGTTCAGTGGAGAAAAAATAGTATTTCCTGAAGACAAAAAAAGGGAAAAAAGGCATGGGTAAAGTCTTTCATAGACCTGTGTATGTCAATGGCAAAAATACACAATTTAATATTCTCAATATTCTGGAATATAAATGCTAAAGGAGTATCTCAGCTAAGCAGCTGATTGGCGAAGTCAATCTTTTTTAGCTACATAAATATTCGAAGCTGAAGTTTGTGTGGCACAAGTTTGGGCAGATCACAGTAAAGTTGATTGTCTTTATCCCTTAATTTAGTAGATTGCTGAAAGTTCCTTGCCAGTAACACGATCCCCATTGAAAAGGATTATAGAGAAACAGTGTCAGATTCAGTTTCATTGATGCCATATCCTGTTACTTAATAGCACAAAGTATAATTTGACAGGCCTAGCAGGTGGTAACCTGCAGATATTTTTGATAGAAAATTCCCAACTAGAATACTTATAATGGAGGAAGCTGGATGCAGAAGAGGAGATGGGAACAGGTATCAGAGATGACAAGTAAGTCTGATCTCCTACCAGAGACAGGCAAAGGAAAAAGGAACACATGGCACTTTACCCAGCTCCCAGAAAGGTGTGAGACCAAACACATACAAAATGAGATGTAGGAATAATGGCTCGCTGCAGAATTGAGGCAAGACCACCAAATCCCCTGATATAAAACAAGCAGAACAAATGGATTTTCTACATCAGTAGTGGCAGTGGTATTTCAGCTGAGAATCACTGTCATTTCAAAGTCGTTAGACATCTAAGTAGACTCCATTTTTAACATGAAAATTTTAAAATATTAATATATTTTTTAAATCTTCCCACAAAGAAATTTGAAGCATTAAAAACAGCAAAGGACTTCCCTATGGTCATTTACAGCACCCCAACTGAAGGCCAGAGACTCCTTTCTCTGCCACAAGCTTTTTAGCAAGCAGATGTTTGAATGTATTCCAAGAATGTATTAATACCGTGGTTAAGGAACTCAGTGGGGTTTGTATTTGCTTTAAATAGGATAGTTTTTCTCTAAGAGGAAGAAATGTGGTAGCCTTTAATAATGGCAAAAGAAATTAATATTTCCTTTGCTGCCTTGTCAAGCAAAGAATAAAATATGAGTTTGGTTTTTTTAATGCTTCCAAGTCTCCCAGCAAGTGACAATACATAAAGGGCTTTTTGTTGTCTCCCACTTAAAGGGACAAGTTTATGTTCTCTTTGATGCACTTTTGAAGTTATGTATTAATATATTTCACTGCTTGAAACAGTACAATATGTAAACTCAAAATATGCAGGAGTTATTTGCAAGAATTCTCTATTCTGCTCCAGTAAAATGGTACTATTTTTAATAAAATAAACAAACAGCACAAAAGCTTTCTTTTAATACAAATTGTGTGCATATTTATTGATATTCCCTGGCAGATTATGCAGTACAAATGCTATATTGAACAATTAGAAGAAGAGCATGTTGAGAAAATATGTTTAATTTTAGATTCAGATCTTGTCCTCCAAATGTCTTAAACCAAATAATAAAGATTTACACTTTTAATTAGTGCCTTAGATTATGGGCTGTAAAGTAAAAAATATAATAAAAAAATTTACTGCTCTGGGCTTATGCAAGACTTTCCTGCAATATGCATAAAATAGTTTTGTTATGTTTGCTTGAATTAACATTTGAACTGTACAAAATACTAGTCCTCTTCAAAGCTGCCTAGAGACTCTGGTAAAGTCTTTATCCAACTATGTAACTTCTGTGAAACATTGATGTATGAGTCAAAAATCAGGAGGAAAGTCTTAAATCAGTTTAAGTATTTTTTATCCCAAACCTACCAATAATACAGATTGAAAAAAAAAAAAAAAAGAAATGGAAAAAAGAATTTGCCAGCTATATTTGCAGGGAATGTAAAGGTGACTCATGAGAGATGCAGGACTCAGTCCTGCTGTCTAAGGCACACTGGGCACAGTACAAGTGATGAATGAATGATGAACCCTTCAGGAAACCCTCCCTGCTGACCATGATGACCCCGAGCTGGAAATGGTGCTGCTCATTCACCATCATCACTAGAACTTTTCTTAGGGCACACATCCAAACACATTTAAAAACCTGTGTACTTCAATGACAATATGAAATCTCTCAACAAGCCTCAAAACTCACTGTTACTTTTAAATGAAAATCTTATATTCTGCAGAGCTGGGCATGGATTCAAGTACTAGACAAATATATTAGGCAGGCTGCCTTCAGCCATGGGAATTGCAACCTGGCACACATTATGAATCAGGAAAGTAACTTATATTGATTTGTATTAGTGCTGATCTTATATTCCTCAGCAAGTTTCGGGCGACATTTCCTCTGTCTTGATGAATTATAAGTTAATATTGCTTGTAGAGACAAGTCAGACAAACACAAAGAACTATCACTTTCAAATGAGAGGTTTCAAAACAGAGAGAGCTAATGTTTTCTCAGGTTTTGAAGCATTTTAACCTTGTGGCCCAAAAGCTGCCAAGCTGGCTAGCCTGGATGCTAGAACCACTTACTTAATGGAGGAGGAGTAATACTGCAAGGCAGGCAGACAGGCTTCCTATGGTTGCAGAATCAACACAGTTCCAGGCTCCACCAGCCCATCAATCTTCAAGGTCTCTGCAGAGACTGCCACACAGCATCATTTAGTGGTGCCCCCAAACTGCAAGGAGAGAACAAACTGATTTCTCTCAGCCAGGTGACAGGGCCAGGGACACTCTGTAATCAGAGGCAAATAGACCTACCTCTCTTGCAGACTTCAGTTTCTAGGTTTGAAGGCTGATCAATTCTCTATAAAAGATGTAATCTCTCATATTTGTCCCACCATAGCTTTACAATACCATTCCTTACTCTTCCATAAACCTTTATTATTTTTACCCATGGGCTTATTCCTGGAACTTATCACAGACCATGGGGTGAGCACACACCATTTAGGTGCATACAAGGGAGAATATATTTTCTGGTTTTGTTTAGCATTGGCTGTATTCCCAGACTTGAAGCTTTCTGGAAGGTGACTGTGTACATCTGCATCAGTCAGAGAGCAGCAAGGACAAGGCAGTCTGGGAGCTCTGGGTGCCAGCAGGGCCGGTGGCAGGGGCAGTCTGGCATCACCCCAGCCAGGGAGGAGGGCAGGTCTCACAGCTGTCACAGCAGGCTGGCCCAGCTCACCAGGCCATGCTGTGGCACAGTGGGCCTCCAGCACAGGCAGAGCAACCCCTGAAAGCTAACATTGCATGGTGAGGGACTCAAGGCCTGAACAGTCATGGCTTTGTTTTAGCTCAGGTCTGTCCATTGAGAGTTGAGGTTTGCAAAGGACAGGGCCTGCTGGTGGGACCTATAGTCAAAGAAGAAGCAACGCTCCTTGACTTGGGTCCATCAGGTCTAACAGAGCTATAAAGTTTAGGATCTCACAAGTGCAGTAATGTTGAAGAGAAGCTGATGAAGGTTAACTTTCTGTACTAGTTATATTGTGCTTAATGGTAATCAAAGCAAAAAATTCAGTGGCCATCTGTGTAACGACAGTAAAATTTTCAGAATTTTATTAATGCATGGGGATCCAGAAAGTTCACAGCTGTGCCTGGCTCTTTCTAGCACTCCCTAACACTGGTCAGAAAATGTGTCAACGTGTTTCTCCCAATGTATATCAGTTCACTGCTGTTTTATTTATTTAATAATACTCTTTAACCTATTCTCATCATGTCACCTGATTTCTAAGCCATCTTTCCTTGTCTCTTCCCTATCTTTTCCTTGTCTTTAGGGAAAAAAAAAGTTATAAATTAACAGCGGAATTTGAATGCTGAGAACTACCATATAAAATATTTTCCTTTAATCAGAAAGGACACCTACATTGACATGCCTGAAACAAGTCTTATAAAAGTCCATATTGGAATAATAGAGGGAGAAAGAATTGCTGCAGGTTTACTTGTTCAAGAAAGTTTTCAGTGTATTTTCAGCAGCTTTATTCCCTGGTGTATATGTGCATGCATAAGGAACATGCAACATAATTTTATTGGTATCCAGTGCAGTTAACAAAGCTCTTTGTAAAAGAGCTACAAAAACAGATGGATGTGAGGGTACTCAGAGAAGTTGTAAGCTACTAGAATTACCCTACCACCTTCTGTTCCTAACAGTCTCCTTGGAGGGTTAAATGGTTGTTTTGCAAAGGTCTTTGGAAGTGTGTAAAAATCCATCCCACCATCATGCCAGCATATCAAAAAGATAAATCCTTACACAGTTTACCATATTTCAAATACAGTATTTGGCATTAAATGCTTTTTTTAACCTACTTCTAATGCTTTGATTTTTTTCCTTCAAAAAATACCCCAGTCTAGAGCTTACCATTGGACTTCAAACACTCCCCAGAGTCCAGAGGGATGGGAGAACAGAGACACCAGGTTCTCCCAGAAAAGCCCAGTCCTTCTGCCTCTGTGGGGAAGGGGTAAGATTAGACACAGGCAAATGAGACAAATCTCAAACAGATTCACAAAAAGCCAAGCCCTTCCATTACCACCGTCCTGTGGCTTGCTGAGATGTGCCAGTGGCTGTGGGAGTTGCTGCTCAGGGCAAGAGGGAGCTGCATTTTGCTTCCCAGAGGATCTTGTTCCATCTCCTTGGGTCAGAGCATCTGCCCTGCACCAGGCACAGCTGAGAGCTGAGAGGACTTCCAGCCTGGCACTGTGGAACAGAGCAGGGCTGTGTTTTTCTCTGATTGTACTAAATTAAATAGGAATTATGGAGCTGAAATTTATATCTATTTCATTCTTGATTTAATAAAATCTTCTATCAGAAAGCAGAAATCATTGCCCATGCAACACTTAAACTGATTAATTACTTAAATAGCAGCTGAGAAGGAAGAAGCAACTTTTAGTTAATTACCAACTCTGAAAATTCTGTCCCCAGTTTTTTGTTGTGTATGTTTTAAGCTGTTTACATCTTCTATGGTAAGAACTGCCTAGACAGAATTCTCATGTGCCACAAATCTTAGAATCAACCAGGCAATCTCTCTTTAGTGTCATTATGGCAACTTAAGTGACTGTTACAAAATTTAAAAGTAAAAACACTTTCCTTTATGTTCCAATCATCATTATTATGACTCAAGTGTTGGAGAGAGTGAGGGAAAGAAGAGAAAATGGAAATCACTTTCCAAAATCATAGTTAATGATTCATAGTTAATCATAGTTGGACTCCATGATCTTAAAGGCCCTTTCCACCCTTAACAATTGTATGATTCTAAGGCATGTATTTATTTTAATCAGCATTACTGTAATTTGGGCCAAGGTTTTTTAAAACCTGTCTCTTGCCATTTGTCTGCATTTTGGTTTTGGAATACAGTCTTTTGGGGTGGCACAGACTGACCAGAGTAAATGCTTCTGGAGGCACATGGGGCTTTATTTGAACAGATTTCACTTGGGGCAATGGTGCTGCCAACAAGTATCCTGGGGGGGCTCAGCTCTCCATGATCAAGGGATCTGGTGTGACTGAGGGTTAGAACTGGGTAACAAATTACCATGGGCAGTTACTATTTCAGGAGGCAGAGTCTATCAAGCAGTGTGCCAGTCAGTGAAACACTTCCAAGGGCCATACAGGCAGGTCCCAGGGATAGTTTAAGAACACTGAAGAGCTGAGCCAGATCCCGCCTCCACTGAAAATGCAAGAGATCGAGCTAGAAATGGTGCCTGAATTCTGCACAGACCAAGAAGATTTGGATGCACAACAGATCCAAATTTCAGGATGAATTACCAAGAGTCCTAGTGGACTTTAGGACTCTGCCAGTAATATTATACACTGCCACACTACCTATTTACTGTGGAAATTACATTTTTTCCTGTTCTGCAGACTAAAATTATCCCTGTTTGACAGCTGGAGAGGAAGCAGAACTACAGTGATATGAAGCAATTTGTCTAAGGTCATGTTGTGTTCCTTTCACAGACATAAAAACATGAATTCATGTTCCTTGGCTCGCAAGCTAGTTCTGGTTCCTATTCTTATTCTTACATCTTAATCAAGTGATCATTTTTTTAATGGTTTTTACAGATTTCTCCTCCTGACACAATGATAAATAGTTGTAAGCATTTAAGTAGCTTGCTAACCTGTTTTAAGACAGCAGTGGAATGTACTTGAAATAAAGGCCAGAATCAATTTTTGAAAGCTGAAATTAAGATACAAAAGGAGCTCACTCACCTGATAGAAGTACTTTTGTGGCCAGTCGTTAGGCAGCTCTGCTAAACTGGTTTCACAAAAGTATTTCATAGTGTACTCATGATGAGAAGTGCTGCTGAACAGTTCATTTTGTGTAGAGCAAAGCACTTAATTCTCAGCTTCAAGGAAATCTTTGATCAGATTGTTCACACAAGTGTCATTGAAGGCTTGTCATGGCTGATACGGCCAGAAAGTATCAAACAAGGAGGGTAAGCACACATGCTCTGGTATCACTGAAGCTATCGGAATTTTCCCAGGAATATAATAATAAAACAGCACCATTATGCTAAATTTAGGTAACTAATAAGAAGTTATTTGCCATATTTTTTTAGAAGGCTAAAAAAAAAGCATGTTTCATTAATTGAATACACTTGACTTAGTGGGGTTCCTAAACACATTTTTAAGTAAGGTTTAAAAAATCTTACAGCAAACAGGCTTGTTTCATAATTGCCAAAAATTATCAGTATTAGTATTAAAATAGCTTTAAAAACTTACCCTACAATTCCCCCAAACTCATAATTTCCTTGCATGTCTTATATTGTGAAATTGTAATATAAAGGTAAATATAGAGGTATTTTTAAAAATTATGTTTTATTTTTGTCACCCCAGTTTACTTCCACAACAGAAAAGAAGATGAAATTATCTAGGAGGTCATCACGTAGGAAATTATCTAGGAGAAAGCATATCTCATGAAATTTTAAAGCAGTCTTTCTGAAGTTTGTCAGATGAGACAAAAGATTTTTCAGTGCTGAAACATGCAATCTACTGTAGATTGGAAGTGAAAAATTAAACTAATCATATGTTTCATAGAAGTCCAAACTAATTTACAACTTAAAATGAAGCAGCACTGCAGGTTTCTCAATGCGCATTGGTGGCCAGAAGAGCAAACAAGTCAGTAAAAGGCAAGAAAAGAATAGCAAATACACTGAGATGGAAAAAAAATCTGTCATTGTTTGTATTAACACTGCAGCATCAGCTGCATAGTCTTCATAACTACATTTCAAATGGATATCACAAAGGGAGTTAGAGTGGTTTCAGAAAAAAAGGTAAATCAAAAAAAGATGGGAATGGAATCAAGGGAATGGAAAAACTCTCACATGGAGTCCAGTTAAAAATACAAGATATGTTTGCTTTAATGTGAAGATAAATAAGAATATGGTAGGTAAAAATTATATGATGAACTTACTTGAAGCTTTCTGTCTGCAGTACTTTTACAGGAAAGAACAAGACAGCATTCAATTACACTGAAGAACGGGCATACAAAATGAGGCTCTACACTGGGCAGCTAATATAATCTTTGTATTCCTCCAGCATGAGGAAAGTGATGAAGACTGACAAGTGATAGTCAGATTTCTCTAAATAACAAATAGCCAGAGTTTTAACTATGGTCAGAGCTCTCTGAAAGGTTTTTTTAGGTATTTAAAAATCTCCATTAGATCAGGAAGAAACCAAAAGCATGTGCTGGGTGAGAATAGAAGACACAATGTTTCCCTCATACACTGGCTGCATATATTCTTCTGAAACACCTTGTACTGACTGCTGGCAGACAAAAAGAATCCTTGGTCTGATTCAGCTGCCAAGTTCTTGATTTGTTCTGGGACACATCAAAATATTAAGTTTTTGACCTTACCTTTCAGAAATATATTAATTGCTTTAACTGCACTGACAATCAATCATGATGATACTAAATACTAGCATGTGCCTGATGATGAATTTCAGACACTAATTTAGAAGGCTGGAATGCCCCTTTAAGTCTGTTTGCAATGGCCTGCACTATGTGTCAGAAGAGCTGCAGAGCCCTGTCCCAGACCACCTGCAAAGGCTGTATCTGCCCTGAACCCTCTGGGCTGCATTCTCACCACGTGGCTCTCTCTGACATGATGTGTTTTTCTTCAGCCTCCTGCAGCCATAAGCTCCAGAGCCTCTGCTCTGTCCTCCTGCAGGCCTCCTAGTAGAGCAGGCCAAAGGATTATGAGAGGTTCTCCCAGCAAAGCAAGGTTTCTTGTGCAGTAGGTATCTTAAAGCCTCAAACAGGAGAGGCCTCTGTAAAACTGTGCCAAAAGGAAGTGTCCTCTGGCTGTAGCTGCTTGAATTTTTGAGGTATCTTTGCTCTTTTTCTGCAGGGATATTGCTTTGTATTTGGGACAAGGGCAGGGTGCTGGGACAGTATTCCTTTAAGGGAGGAGCAGGCTAGGTGTGGGTAGAAGGAAGTAATTTGAAACTATTTGTGTTTCAGAGGTCTCCAATTAAAACACATCAGAATACAAATTGCTCAGCTTATATTAATATTTCCAAACAAAGCAATTATTGAAAAAGGAATACACTTCATCCAGATATTATTATTCCTAACATAGTATTTAAATGGTGAGCAATCACCAAGTAACTGCTTTTGTTCTGGTACAATGAGAATCTGTGGTTTATACACTGTTAGCTTTTCAGGCTAAACCCTAGACCTTATGCTAGGGTTCATTTTAACCAGCTCATGACTGCAAACTTTTCACAGCTTGGTTTACACTAGGATTTGAAAAGGTGTTAATAAACAGTGCATGTTAAACTGAAGCATTCTCCAGCAGAGAGGCAGTAGGGTAAGCATAGCCACAGGCTACATAAGGATAACAGCTGCCAAGTGAACTGAAGGATTTTTCACGGTGGGGTATTCCTCTCTCCCCATTCCCAGCCTGGCAAGATGGATATGATCTTGCTGCCAGCAAATGCCACTGCCCGAAACTCTTGCATGCCAGAAAGCTGACTATTTGCAACACTTGGTTTCCACACAGCATGTGCACAAGGAGGCCAGATTTCCAAACAGCAGAGTTTGCCTTAGAGGTGAGGCCACATCACTCAGACTTCCAGGGAGTTACACAATATCCATACCAGCCTCCTACTTTCCTGCCAGAACATGGTCTCCAGACTCCCTAAGGTTGATGGCTTGGCTTTTTTTAATCGTGCCCTCAATTTTGCATCATGCTCTCCTGGACATCTAGCCCTTGGGTTAGCTTTAAGGTATGGTAGATGTAGCACATTCTTCAGTAATTTGTCTGTAGTGTGAAGCCAGGAGGAATGCCCCAGGAGAAGACTATGTGTTTGCCATGCGAATATATGCAAAGCAATTGGAGTAAAATGACTTCTCCCCTGGGGAAATCTGTCTCAGAAAAGAACTTTGATATGTAATGATACCTACAAGGGTCCACCAAAGTGAATGGGTGTGGGACAGTCCCACTGTGCCTTCCAGAACCCCGGGCATGTGGGCAGCATGTGGGCTGCAGCTGTTGCTCATCCCTGTGGCATGTTTCCCTCCTGGCATGTTCACACAGGTGGCATTGCAGTGTGGAGTTTTCTTTGAAAGCATGTGACTCTACTTGTTTATGTTTAATTAGTGTATTCCTCATTCATCATCAGTTGCAAAAGGGAGTGGACCCCCTGCACCTTGCCCTGCTGGCCCATTAGCATGGGGGGGCAGGAAGGCAGCACCAGTGGGAGCCCAGGGTTAGCTGGGAGGACAGGGCAGCGTGGGCTGTGCTGTACCAAAGCCAGGTGCTCCACCAAGGCCACCCCTGTGGTGGGCACCAGGCACCCTTGCAGCAGTGATAGAAGTCAATCAAGGAGTCAATCATTTCTGTCCCCCACAGCTGCCTGATGAGCCACAGCCTGCTCTCCCCCAGGTTATGGCATCTGAAGACAAAAAATTCAAAAGGTCCATTAAACAGATTTTTCTCTGAGTAAATCCCAGTCTAGAAGCCTGAAGCATAATGGAGTGCCAAGTCAATTATTTTTTCTTCCAAGTGTTAATCTTCCTTAGCTTCTGGCTGTCTTTTTGCTGATTCTCAGAAAGGGTGATTTGTAGGTGTTTATTGCTGGAATTTGAAGTGATTTAAAATTAATGATTAAACGTAGCATGTCTTTCAGAACTAAGTTATTAATATATTACTAATTTTCTAAGCAGTTAATACTTTTTAAGGACTCTTAAAATTTACTAGTACACTTCATATACTATAGTTTATGCAGAAATGCCAATTAACCCACACAATGTGCAGTCAAGATAGATGAGGATTAAGTCCCTACAGCCATTGTAATAGAAGAGAAGCAATGACCTGAAAATTGTGTCCTTAGTTCCTTTGCCTGTAATTAATATAAATTCACCAGTGAAGTGCCTTTCCTCTTTTTATTAATCCCTTCTCTACAGTCCTGGATCTCTGTTGTTCAAGCAATTAGGACAGATGTCATATGTTTTCTTGATTCTTCAGATCTGACTTCAGACTTGCAAGGGCTGCACAGCCAGGCTTGCTAAGCTGGGGGCTTGGGAACAGGATACAGCCATCCTGGATATGTAAAATAAATTTCCAGTTATGCAGAAAATGCCAATGTGTGTAACCAACCAGCTCTCCAGCTCCTATTTTTTGTGCCTTTGTCTTCCTTGCACATCTGTGAATAAGCATTATGTCTCCTCTTCTTTACTCAGTGTCAGCCCTTCCACATCAAATTTTGTTCGTTGCTGTCTGCTAGCCCACAAGTAAAACAATCAGTGCAGAACTATGGAGGATGTTCTATGGGCCTGGAGCAGAAGCTGAGAATGAAGGACTCATGACCTTGTCTGCAGTCACAGAGGCATGGATCAGGATAGGATGACCAAAATATTGTAATAGGGGGCAGAAGTTACTGCTTCCATGCTGTCCCCCATGTTTCCAGAGGCACATGGTGAAAGTAAAATCCTACTGTTCTGACTCCAGTTGCTGTGGATTGCACACATTTTCACACATTGTTTCTGGTTTGCAGTTCAGAGCTACACAGCTGTCAGTGGAACCAGGGAAATGAGTAGAGCTGTAGATACATGTGGTTAGCTGAGAGAATATTTGAATATTTGAATATTCAAATAGAATAGAATATTTGAATAGAATATTTGAAACTGCTCAAATCCTGATGTGGCTATCAGGATATCAGAAAAAAAGGCATAACTAACAGAGGCTCTGAGAGACCAGTTGTGGTGAATGCTGTGAGGTAATTCAGATTTCAGGTTGGCAAAGAAGTCATTACAGTATTCCTTTTCCCTCTGTGAAATTAGTTAAGATTTAGCCTCAAAAAAAAAAGAGAAATGCAGTCCCTTGTTTGTCCATGAAGACAAAACATGCTGTACACTGTTTCTGCTATTTTACAAATGCATAAATTAAGGTTAAGGGAGGAAGTAGGACTTCACTGAGACAATAGAATTTCAAAAGTAATAGGATGCTTATGCTGTTTAGTGTCACAGGAAGACTAACCGGTGTTTTGGTTTAGAAAGCTTGTCCCATCAGCTGAGTTATTTATAACATTATACTCCCTTATGTCCTTATATATACCTCATTTTTTTTCAGAAGGAGGGGGTCTTAAAATTGATAAAATACTCCTTTAAGAAGATCTGAAATCAAGGAGAACTAGAAATCTACAGCAAAATGAAATTATGGAGAAGGCATGAGTCAATGTGTTGGGAAACAAGCCAAGAGTCATGGTGACAAAAGGATCTCTTAGTCACCACCTCACAATCCTATAGTAGGACCGTGGAAGGAAATGCATCTAGTGACTTAATAGGCAATATTGATATGATTAGACCAGTGCTGAGAAGCAGCTGTAGAGTCATATGTATAAGATGGAATTACATTAAAATTAGAAGGTCAGAGGATTTAAGGATTTGGAATATTAAGCTTAGAAAAATGGTAAACTCAGAAGTCAAAGCTGCTAGACAGTTGGTCTTTGGCACAGTATCAGTTACTGCACCAGGGGAAGAATAGTGGCATTTAATTGGCATAGCTATGTAGTTTGAGCCATGTAAAGAGAGGCACTTGTCCTGCTTGTAAAACCACCAAAGTATCTTCAAGTTATGCATACACTTTTTTAAGGCCTTTAATGCTAGCTGGGAAGGCAAAGATTGTTAAGAGTCTTTTTTTCAGTATCCATCCTGATATGTGTCAACAGTGCAGACAAGATGAGAAGAAACTTGCTATTAATTGCTGGAAAATACCACGGTACTCATGGTGATTTCTGTGATGATAGTGGAACAGTTCACTGTTAACAAAAGGTAGATCTGCTTTCCATTTACAGTACTTCTACACAGGTAACACAGACATCCTGTCAGCTGACCCCCAATATTATGACATGGCCAACCCAAAGAGGGGCACTCAGTGGCTGCTCTGCTAGCAAATCTCATTCATGGGCCAGGGCTCCATAAGGTATTTTTGTAGTGCTTTTAGCTACTAGATTGGGAAATAGCATATGAAGTGTCCCTTAAGGTAAGTGCTGGGTTGTGGACAAGCCACTGGTCTCTACTCCTGCCAGGCAGACAGGAGCCTTCTCACCCTTAAATAATTTATTGTCAGGTGCAGTTCCTTTCATATCTTCTTCACTTGATCCTTGAGTCAATCTGAGTTACCATCAGAGCTCAGGCTTCTGCTACTGCTGCTTCCTGCTCCTCTGAAGTCAGTGGCAGCAAAATCCTGCTGCTGGGAGTGTTTCTCATGCACCTTTCAGTCACTCTTTTTCTCTGTTACCTCAGCTTTTTGCAGAATTAACAGCAAATGCTGAGGTAGACAAAGAATGAAAGATGAGGTTTTAAAAAACACAGATCCATTTATCTCCTTGGCAATATGCATTCCTTATAGCTGGTACCTTTTTCCATACTAAAATTGAAAATCTGGTCATGTTGTTTCACATCCAATTGGTATTAGATGCATCCTTACTCGTATTTGCCTTGCTGGCTTAGGGGACGACTAAACATGCTGAAAATGTTTTGGTAAACATGACAACTATTGTCAATATTTCTGTGTGAGTGATTTTAAAAGCATATTTTAGCACCCTCTTAATTCCTATTTAAATCAGCCTCTACCTCTATACTTGGTTCCTAGGATAATCTAGTAATCAAATCAGCATGAAGTAAAACAGAACATCATAATTCTGTGAGTGCACTAATAAACACAGTGAATGTCTCAAATAATACTTCAGTAAAAAGATACATATTTTCATGGCTTAACTTTACTGAACATTGTATTTGAATAATAACTGAGTGGGAAAATGGCCACATACACAGGAAAGAGCAGAAGAGAGGCAGGTAAGTGAGAAAGAAAAAATGGCATAGAAGCTAATAAAAAGTCTGCAGAAAGAAAGCATTAAGAAATTGTTGATGCAGAAAGTCAAGGAAATAAATAGCAATTACAGATTTAAATACATAATTAATGTTATCTTGTTACAAAAGAACACCTGCAAAGCACTGGCAGCTGGTCTTTTTACAGTTACCGATTGGTGGAGTAAAAATAAAAGGAGAAAATTGTCACTGCCAAGTGTTGTTAAAAGGAGTTGACAAATTGACATTAAGTCCTCCCTCACATGGTGACTATCCACACTGTTATTAGCTCAGCCCATCCTTGCAGATGCTTGCACTTTGTTTAGCGCTCAGTGTTATGATCCCTTAATTCCTCCTCAGTTTGTTCTATATCATATATAGATTTGGTGAAACACAATTCAACACAATAAACTAAATTTACCAAAGGAAAAGCAGGAATGGTTTTCCTATTTTACTATATTTTCTTGATGAATGACTTCTAATTTTAAAAGTAATTAAAACTTAAGTATATGGATACTGACAAAATACTTGTATTTATGAAGTGGGATTTTTCTACATTTTATAATACTACAGAGCCTGAGTCAATATACTCTAGTGTGTAACCCTCATAAGATTTATTTTGAGGGTTTAATCCCAAGACTTTGTTTGGACCCTCTACTTTCAGAGTGACTTATGGAATATTATTGTAGCGAAATAAAGACATCAAACATGCTGTTATGGTACATGGAAAATCCTGCACACATACTGGAACAAGCAGAGGATTATAGCAGTTGTATTGTGACTGTACCTGCTGACTAACTTCAAACAGGATGTAAACACTCATGTAGCAGGAAGGCACAGCATATGACCCAAAATAACATGCCAGAGAGTTTTCATTTTGCTTCTCAGTGAAAACTCAAGGTAGAAACGATATTTTCATTAAAATGGTAGAACTGTGCCCATCCTGTCGCCATCATGCAATAGCCTTCCCTCCAAGGCATCCTCTAGAGGACCTGAAAAACATAACACAACATTAGTGTGTTTTAAGGAAGTGGCATTTATTTAAAGACAGGCAAATTGGTGAGGGGGGTGGGGTGGACTGGTTGGTATATTTTGGAATTCAATGCAGCTCTGTGTGTCTGCCTCTGCTTAACCACAGCTCATGTGAAGGGGGTTTGTGTTTGAAATTATATAGCTACAGGATTTTAATGAAATTATATAGCATGTCTTGCTCTATCATTTCCAGGAAAAGTTTGCTATGGTGCAGGCATATCTTATTCCAAAAGTGAGGCAGCAGCTCTATTCCCCATTTGTAAGGGCCACAGCACATCATGAGCAGCATAAATTGAGCTCTGAAAAGGAAGACTGAAGAACCTGAACTGGTTGTGGCAAGACTGGAGAGAGCTGACCTCATTGAAGAGATGTGGGTTCAGCTGTAATAATGTCAGAGTGCTTCTCTTCTCGAGGGCAGAACAAAAGTAACTTGTACTTGGTGATCAAATCCACTGGAAGGTGCAACAGGATAAAGAAAGATAGTATTTAGCTTACTTAAACTATGTCTCTGTAACTTCCTTTCCTACTCCCACTGTCAACACCAAGTCAGCTGCATCTTCATTCTCTGCTGATGTCCTAAGTGCACAGTTAGAAATGAGTGCATTGTGGTTTGCATTATTTCATTTGTTTCTGTGATGAGTTCTTATTTCTAGAAGCAGCATTTTCTTCCTGAGGTTTAATCACTTAGGGTTTTAGTAAATTAAAGTCTCTTTTATTGATAAACAATAGCAAATAATGACAGTGATGAGAATGCTAGTTAAAAGATTATGATTAAAATTAAATTATACCATTTTCTCCCTATGGAATATCTTTTCCAAGAAAAAGTCATTGTATTGACAGAAACTGCATAGATTTTTTTTTAAAGAAAGTCTGCCAATGTTAATTGATATTATTCAGCTACCTTCATTTGCTTGGCTCAGAGTACTCCTATTTAATTTATCTGCCTTGATATGGACCTCATCCACCAGGGAAACTCCCTTACTTTTGCAGCTGTATTTATTCTTATCTTTTATGAAGTGGGTTAGCTAACAAAAAGTAGTTTTCAATGTACAGTTTATGTTTGCAAAGTACCCAAATTCCAGCCAGGCCCCCTTCATTGTGCAGAAGGAAAGGCTTCCTCAGCACTGCAGCAAAAGCCAAAGTGTAAGGAGGCCACATTAGCATGAGCAGGGTTTTGCAGCAGTGCTGATCAGCATGTAGTGTGATGCCTGAATTTGGTTAGTCTGGAATGAGCACCACCAACATCAACAATATCTTTAAAAATCCTCAACGATAACTTTAACTGGGAAATGAATGAAACAGTACAACTGTGCTGCATGTGGCAAAAGGGTGCCCTTCACCAAAATTCTACTTCCAGAAAGTTATTCATTGGTGTACCTGGTTTGTTCAGGTCAGTTTTATAGAAATTCATTAGATGGTACATCTAATCAGTTAAAATAGCCTTCTCCTATTTTTTTGTTTCCGATTTATACAAAGTTTAAATGTACACTAGTTACAGAAAAATAACAAGAGCCTGATGACAGAGAAAATAATAAGCTCAGCCCCTGCCTTTTCTATTAGTCTGGTAATATTCCTTAGAAACCAGAGACAAAACTGCCACTGACTTCAGAAATGGATTGCAAGGAATTTGGCAGCAATTTCAAAAGCCTTCAGCAAGGCTTTCAACACTGCATCTCACAATATTCTCCAGGAAAGGTGGACTGGATGAGTGGACCGTGAGGTGGATTGAAAACTGACTGAATGGCACATCCCAAAGGGTTATAATCAGTGCCATGGGGTCTAGTTGGGGGCTTGTCACTAGTAGTGTTCCCCAAAGGCTCAATAGTGTTTAACTTATTTGTCAGTGATTTGGATGGAGGGGGAGATGCCTACTCAGCAAGTTCACTGAGGACACAAAGCTGGGAGGAGCAGCTGATACCTCAGAGGGCTGCACAGCCCTTCAGGGCCTTTATTGGTTGGAGAGATGGGCAGAAAAGAACTGAAATGCAAAAAAGGCAAATGCAGGATCTCTTAATCCTGCATCTGTGAGATAATAACCCCATACACCAGTACAGATGGGGGACCTGGGGGTCCTGTTGGACAACATGCTGTCCATAAGCCAGCAGTATGTCCTTGTGGCCAAGGTGGCAAAGGTATCCTGACTACGTTGGGAAATGTGCAGAAACTGATGCACAGGAAGTTCCACCTGAATATAAGGAAGAACTTTTTACTGTGTGGGTAACCACACACCAGAACAGATTGCCAAGAAAAGTTGTGGAGTCTCTCCTTCACTGCAGATATTCAAGAACCCTCTAGATGCAATCTTGTGCTCCAGGATGAACCAGCTTGAGCAGGGAGGTTGGACCACATGACCTGCTGTGGTCCCTTCCAACATGACCCATTCTGTGATTGTACACAAATTATATAAAACCACAAAACCACTAATACCTAGGGGTTTTTTTCTTAACGCTACATGCTTTTAAGAACTCTGGCTTCTAGGTCAAAGAGACAAAGACATTAGAGCTTTAGAATCTTTTCTAAAAAAAATCACCTCAACTCTATATACATACATTGTGCTAAAAATAAGTTTCTAATAACCACTTTTAGTCCTGTTTGATAAAATTTTGATATAGTTAAGTATGCAGATTATAAACTTAGGGTTGCATGTCTTTCCAAGTACTTCCTGTTAAGTTCCCTAGGCTGAGTGAGAAATTTTGCAGCCTTCCGTACCATTCCATGAGGCTGTCTGTGATGCAGTCAACTTTAGAATCAGCCTCATTTTATGGAGCAGGAGGAGCCTTGATCACACCAGGATTTTCCCCTGCACCTGAGAATAAATTGAAGGAGAGATATATCCCTGAACAGATTCTGCTTCTGTGCCCATGCTGCTGTGCCTGGACACAAAGCAGCTATTAGCCTGGGTTGACCAGTTGATTTGGAGGATGGATAGCAGCTTTGGGTATCAAGAGGGAGACAAAGGCTCTGAAGAATACAAATGGGCTGCAGCCATTAACTGGAGGAGTGTTATCCATAGGAAGAGGTAAAATGATGACACTGGTAAAAGACTAAATACAAAATTTAAATCAAGGTGTAAATAAAATGTTTTGTGTAATAATATAGTACCTATACATATAACCTGGCAGACAAAGGTTTTTGGGCTTTTTGTCTTCACAGGAGGAACAAAAACAACCCCTTTTTCATAGCTGGGATGACAGTACTCTCATTTTTCTGTTGAATAATTATCCCCCCTAAACTTGTAAAAGACAAAGTGTTGTTCTCTGGTTTTGCCTCTCCACAAGTCCAGAGAAAACAGAAATAGAGTATTATACTGGCAATTCAGAAAATGCTTAAAGCCATGCCTAACTAATCTACTGTGTCACTGCCCATAATAGATGTGGCCTGTATCAGAGGGAGGAGATAAGATAGCCAGGTTCCATTTTTGGAGTCAGGACTGTATTTACAGGACACAGTAAGTTGTCACGTTCTCTACAGAGCATAAACAGTGGTAGTTACCCCAGCAGGAAGTGTGGCCCATTGAGTTACCACTTCTGCTTTCTGGTATCTTTTCCACTTAACTGATTTCAGTGCAATAATGTGTGACTTATAATCTTGAGAATTTGGACACAGTCAGTAAAGCTAAGGAAATCTTTAATTACTATCGAGAGTTTTAAAGATAAACTTGTAACAAACAATTATTGTGTGTCTGATTTTACCCAGTCCTTTGATTTATATTTTACTTCCAAGTCACATTAAAAAATGAAACAACCTTATTCTTGCAATGTCATTATGAAATAAAAAAAAGGATGTTTTGGTTTAAAAATGTCAGAATATATACATGATAATTGGTGGAAATTAAAATGTTAATTTAATAATTTCAGCATTAATTTAGCAATATTTTCAGCCAACCTGAATGTATATTTGTAAATTCTGTACAGCTGTGACATAAGTATAGTGAAATTCATAAAGAAGATATTTAAAACTGTGATAAGAAAATACAAATTTATTGCTAGCTGTTAACTGTACCCTAGCTCCTAGGAAAATAGTAATTTACATCTAGATGGGGTTTTAAAACCAAATACTAAATAGCATTGTCGATATTCAGATATGAACACAAAGTATTACCAAGTAGCTGCCAGATGACATAGTGACAATGATGTTAAATGAGCTTTGAAGAAAAATCTGGGATGACCAGGTGAATGTTCTTCTGAGCGGAATGTAATTACCTGGCAAGCTGTCTGAAAATGACTAGAGAATAAGAAAATTTAGTTCTGACAGTAATTTCTGGAGTTTTGGGGTTTAATAAGACAGCAAATGACTGCCAGGCTGACAGGATTGGAGCACAGCTTACAGCCACGGCATGGGAGGTACTGATCTCACAGAAGTTCACACTGACAATGCAAATTCCCTGTAAGTGATATGACAGGTCAGCATTGCAGTAGCTGACTTTTTATGCTAGATTAGAGCTCCCATTGCATGGAGAGCCAGGTATTGTCTGTCCCCTCATAGCTGACACAAAGCTGGCAGAGACTCCAGATTGTATGTTCATTGACAAGTCGGGCACACCAGTGTGGCTGGTCAGAGCCCAGATTTCACTGAGCACTGGAGACAAGGCCTGGCTGCTGAAAGTCTGCAGTCCCATGGAGCATGTCTGGATGCTGGGGAAACAAGATACATTCAGTATACAATAAATTTTGGTGTCATGCAGGTTTGAAAAGTCCCTTTACTAAGTAAATTCTAACGTGACTCTATAGCCCAAACCTAGCCACATGAATGGGCATGAAGCAGATGTTTCTGGAGGGCCAGTTGAAGTGTGACACAGTGTACCTAGTTTAAGATAAAACCGGCACTTTTTCCAGCTGCCTGTCTTTACTGAGTTGTGCAAACCTCATTATAAGGTTTTTTTCCATGATAATTTATTTAAAATTGGTATGGAAGACTCTGACTACTCTTACTGTAGTTTGAGTGGGCCTAGTTCAGTGTGGAATACATTTGGGTAGTTAAGTAACATTGCAATTAAGTGAACTATGATGGTATCATAATTAGGACATACATTTTCACACACTTTCTCTAGAAATCTAGAACAGGAAGCCAAATCAAAGTGAATAATGAAAACAAATGAAGCATGGAGACATACAGACTCAGGCAATCCCTGCTTTCTACTCTCCTTCCGAACTGTCCTCACAGGGCAGCTCTGCTTCAGCTCAGCACAAAGCAATAACCATCCCAAGGCTTGTAAACTTTTCTTTCAGCTAGAGCTATTTGTCCATGTATCTTTCCATGGCAGCCAAACTAATTACCATGGCATGTCTTTCCAAGTGACAAAACTTGCTTGTCTGCCAAGATAAAACATTTGGAGGGCTGTGAAGTGATGTAACCTGGGTACACCTCTGTATTGCTGTATTTTCAGTGCTAGTACACAGAGCTGTTAGTGACTTGGATTCAGGGCATGTTGTGTGGGGATTGGGTGAAGCCAGACTGATCTCTTCAGACTAACACAACCCCACACAGAAGTCAGGACTGATATGACTGGCCTGACATAGGTTTTGTAATGAAGACTGCTGTTCTGTTAGTGGGATTCTTAGGTGAAATTATTAGAAAAGCTGGCAAAGCTAGTAGCACAAGAAGCTAGAAGGGAGCACAAAGCTGCTGGGACCAGCAGGTAGAAGACATGTTAGAAGAATGGCAGCTCATTGCCATGACTTGCACTGCCACTTCCCCTGTGCCCATGGCCCTTCATCTTCCCCAGAAGGGCACAGAGCAGTCACACAACACTCGGGCAGTCCTTGGCCATGCTGCTTGGCACATCATTAGCAGTCTAATGACATTGACCTATGGAAATGGGACTGGCACCAATGCTTTTACAAGTACCAACCATAGCCATCTCTTCTGCTTAGGAGCAGTTCAGATTTGGGTAACAAGAAGTCTCAGTGCATCGTGTTATTGGCACCTGTACTACCCAGTTCATTAAAGGGACTGGTCCAGAGTCTTATCACAGCTGCCTGTAAGCGAGCCCAATGCTACTCCAGAAATACAGTAGACTAAATGAGATTTTTTTTTTTAATGGCTGATTACTTTCAAATCTTCAGCAAATCTTTAAAATCAAGAGGTTTTTCTGCAGCTTCTCTTCTTTTAGTGGACAAACTCCTCCAGGTGGCCAGCAATATGGCTCAAGGTCTTGAACTAGCAATGTGTAGGCTGTCAGTTTTCTTTTTTCCTTTTTGGAATGGTAACATAAGTTCAGTAAATTTTGCAGAATCCATGTATCTGGTTTTGTTTAGTTAGTACTAACTCTTGTTAGTAATTAAAAAGTTCCCAGGCTGGGCTTTTGAGGAAACATTCTTAGTTTCAGCCCTTTACCTTCTTTTAGGACAGCCAGGTTTTAACACTATCTTGGAGTAAGTTCGTTCAAGATATGGGACCACGGTTTTTTAAGTTCTACTCGGCTCCATTTTGTGGGGGGCAGGAAAGAAAAACACCGTGGTAATATCTCCCTTCAAAGCACAATATTCAGGCATTCTTGTTCCATAGTCATATCTTGGCTACAGCTACAGTTTGAATTCAATTAAAAGCTTTAAATTGGTCATCCTCCCAAATATTTCCAAACTGTCATTCACTTTCACCTAGAGATCTATTGTCCTAACATAACTTCAGTCTGAGACAGAAGTCAATTACACTAACTGTGCAGCAGGAATTAACCTCTTCTGCATCATCAGATTATTACTGTTGCTAGGTTCATTTTGCAAAGATCTTTCCTTTATTTGTACATAAGTAAAGATAAGCACCAGCGCTTGTGATTCTCAGTACTGACTGGGAAATAATTACCTTATTGGAATGAGAACAGACATGTATATTGAATGTACTTCTAAAACTGATTGGAATATTGAAATAGGCTGCAAAAAGACAGGTCACCTTCAACTATGGGATAATGACACCGATTCTCTGATCAAAAATAGCTTTGCCATAAATACAATTATTAACAAAGTAAATGGTTATCTGTGTTTTGACAGATAGTAAAACAATATCTAAAGAACTTTTAATCAAAGTTGATGCTTCTGAGGTCATTCTGAGGATGTGCCCTTATACTTCCATTTAAAACTCACTTGTGCACGTCCATTGAGAAAATGGAGTGATCTGGAGGATTTGAGAGGCGTATGTGTACGTGCAGGAGACAGCTCAGGTGTAAGTGAGAATGTGGTGAAAGACAAGCTCCCAGGGGAAATTCTAGGAGTTCTCGGAGTTCTAGGTCAGCTGGAAGAGAGACGAAATATGACTGTGAGGAGAAGGCACAGAAGTTGGAAGGAAGAAGGATAGGCAATTTTTTGGTACTGGATAAAAGCACTCTTGGTGATCTGAGCGAATAAATGTTTTCTTATGCTCAGAAAAGCTTACTTTTATGTGGGGAAAACTTCATTAGGGATGTGGAACTCATGGTCTGCTTTCCCTCTGAACTGAAATTCCAGCAAAGCTCCGGATTTGGACAGGTCATGTCAGAGAAGAATCCTGAGACAAAATGAGGGAAGAGCTGGGACCAGGCAGATCTGGCAGTGGTTCTAGAACTCACACTTTTTTCCAGACAATTTGAAGGAGAGACTGTACTCTCTCCCCCAGAAGCAACCACAAGAACTGAATTGGAATAATAATACAGCCACTTAGGAAATTGTCTCATCAATAAAACAAAAACATTCACTGGCAGCTTTACCTGCATGGCTTGTCAGCCATCCTGCCAAAGCATTTCCTGAAACTTCCCTGAAATGCCCTAGATGGAAATTATCTCCATATACAGAAGTTGTTTGCTTCCTTTAAATTGATGTGGCGTTTTCCACAGCATTATGTTTGACTTATGATTTTATTCAGCACAGAAATGAGGAGCTGTGCAATTAATTTTTCAGGAAGGGCAAATAGAGCCAGTGGGGTAAAAAGAGCAAGTTAGCATAAAACATAAAAGTGGGATGATAGAATTCTGAACTATGTGCAGAGGTCTGGGTCTCAGTATTCAATAGCCTGATGGAAAGTGTGATGATACAGTGAAGAAAACAGAAGGCATCTAAAATAAACTGAGGCAGGGCAGAAAAACAATGATGTTACAGGAGCTACTACTTCAAGTAATTTTGTGTGTGCCAGGACCACCATACATACAGTCCTGTGGCAATAGCTATAGTAAAGCCTGCTGTAAAGTTTAGTCAAATCAATTGTAGTTTTCCTCTTGCAGCATATCTCTAGCAACACATGGCAATGATTTAAGGAATCAGAGGTAAAAATCTACGTAAAACGAAAGAGGTTTTTTTTAGTCAGGAATGCAAAGCTACAGTCCTAACCTCAATCTTGTTGCTGATGAGTCGTGTGCTTTTCCGTGCCACATTTAGATGTGTTTGCTGTACTCGCGTCCAGAGTAAAGCCACTGCATGTTTGAGAGCCCTTCACCCGGGACAGTCCCGTTCCCGGTTAAACACCTCAGCAGAGAGGGCGGGGAGCAGCGCTCCGGGCAGGAGCCACTCTAAGGGACCGGACTGCGGAAACCGACCCCGGCCCACCTGGCTACGCAGAATTCATAGAGGGCTCTTCACTGCTGCCACCTGCCCACTCCTGCCGGGCGACAGCCTTTCAGGCTCGCCGGGACCCCGGCTGGGCGGCGACAGGCCGGGTGGGTGACAGGGCGCGGAGCCGCCAGGCCGGCGGGCCCCGGGCCGGCGCTGAGGCGGAGGCTGCCCCGGTGGGTGCAGCGCTGCTGCTCGGGGCCCCGGCCGCGGGAGTGCCCCTGGGACGGGGTCCCTCTCGCTCGGGCCGCGTCACTCCGGTCTCGGGCTCCGGTGCCGTCTTTAGGCAGGGGAAAGGGGCGGGGGAAGGCGGCTCCGGACCGCCCGGCCGGGGCCCCGAGCAGCGGCGGGAGCCAATGGGTGCCGGCGCGGCCGTGTGACAGGCGGGGCGGCCGCTGCCCCCGCCGGGCGGGGAACCTGCACGGCGGCGCTTGGCAGCATCATCCGCGGCTGCGGGGCTGACACACGCCTCCATCCTCCTCTCTCCCGGCAGCCGCTCACACGCGCCTCGCCGCGGGCGGAGCGGAGCGAGGGGCGCCGCGGCAGACAAAGCAAAGATGGCAGGGATCCTCGCCTGGTTCTGGAACGAGCGGTTCTGGCTGCCGCACAACGTCACCTGGGCGGACCTGCAGAGCACGGAGGAAGCCGCCTTCCCGCAGGCGGAGGACCTCTACCTCGCCTTCCCCCTGGCCTTCTGCATCTTCATGATCCGGCTGCTCTTCGAAAGGTAACGCCGAGCCCCTCGCGTCGCCCCGGGCTTGGTGGGTTGGGCGGGCCCAAGGGCAGCCGCGGAGCTTTGTCAGACCGGCGTCTTCCCCGCCGCCGCTGCACTGCCGGCCTTACCGGGCCCTTGCGTTATCCCTGCCCCCTCGGTCGGTCACGTAGCGGGCCCGATGCAGGAAGGTGGAGGGGTTCGAGAGGCAGCCGGCGCGCCGCTCCCGCTGCCTGCAGCGCGGCCCGGCGCGGGCGCTAGGAGGCGAGGTCTGCCCGGGAATGGGCGCAGCCCTCCCGCCACCTGCGCCGGCCGCGGCGGGCGGGGGAGACGGGCCCTCCGGCACCTGTGCGGATCGGGGCGCCTGCCCGCGACCCACGGGCTGCGGCGGGGTCCTGTCCGCCCCCATCACGGAAGCTCCGCCAGAAGAGTGGCGGCCGGCCGCGGTGGGAAGCGGTCCCGGCAGGAGAGTTTGCCCGCGCCCCCGCCGCAGGGCCGCTCTCCGCAGCGGAGCCCGCGCTGGGTCCGGGAGCGGCCGGGAGCTGAGGCCGGCGGCTGTTCCGCTGTCCGGCTGTTCAGCGTGGGGCCTCGGGCGGGAAGGGGCAGTTCTTGGTGAGCTGAGCAGAGCTGTGCGTGGCCAGTGCAGATGGTGTCGGTGAGCGATGCCGAGTGTTGGAGCACTCCTGGGGCTGTCGGAATGTGGAAGCTCAGTGATGAAACGCGCAAGGCGCTGTTCATCTCTGAACCAAACTCACCGTTCTTCGAGGCTGCTGAACTCATAAACCACGTTTCACAAATACATAAATACGTATATATGTATATTTAAACATAAGGCGTCAGACTAGCGATCGGTCGGCAGGGACGGTGTTTTCCGTGCGTGCTCCCGAGCGGGTGCTGAGCAGGGGCCGCCTGGCACGGGGGGCAGCTGAAGCCAGGTGGGTGCTCGCTTGCGCTCGCTGCTGCGCCGCCTGACAAAGGTGCTGCTCCCTCAGCCGCTGAGAACAAAAGAGCCATTCCTTATGCCAACACCTACGTGTTTTCAGTGTTGTTTTCTTAGGCATGCTGTTAGGGTAGTCAAAGAAGATAAAGAAAGACCGGTAGTTACTACATGCCAGAGAAGGGCTGTAAAGATACTTTAAAAATGATAAAAGAGCTTATCTGCCAGGTACTACTTCAAATTTCCTAAGCATTCTCTCTCCCTGGTTAGAACTTGCCTGTATTCCTAGCTTGGTTGAGAGAACCATATTTGTTTTGAAAAATAAGCTGTCACAGGCTGTTGTTATCTTCTGTGTTGCTTTACAGATTTACTGAACAGCAAAAATTGTCATCTGCCTGAAAACCTGAGGTTGTGAAAAGTTAATCGAAGCAATTGAGTTAAATACTGCAGTATAGTTACAAGTGGAGTAATGAGTGCAATTACAAGTATTTAGATTATGTCAAATAATTAATCTTTTTTTGCAATCTGTATGGTGTGTACTTCTGAGTGTTGAAAGCGGGTGCATGATATTGCATCTCTTGTCATCTGAACTGCAATAAGCATCACAGCAGGACTGCGTTTGATGGATGAACAGCTAGTCAGAGATACAGTTTCAGCCTCAAGTTTAACTCACGTTTCTGCTAATCTTGAGGTGGCTTGATTGTAGAAGCTACTCTGATTATGTAGTAGTTTGTATCCACTTACTCTGGTTAATGTTTAATTTTGCAAAGCGTTATATTTTTAAGTGTTTATTATACATATAGATGAGAATACCAGTATTTTTTAAATTCTCTTGTATTCATTAGGCAGATTTTGAAATTTATATCTAGAAATGTGTTCTGCTAACCTGATTGTAGGTGAGAGACCTCCAAAGATGTTTTATTAACAGTTACTTGGGTATGTGTTTTTTCCTTTTAAAGGTAAAAATCAATTTCATAACTCCCCTGTGAGAATAGGATCAGGCTGTTTTGTGTGGGATTAATCCACATGGCATGGTACAACAGTGATTTTTCATGTAGAACATTTTATTACAGCAGGCTGGGCAAAAGCAACGGAGCCTGTTTCCACTGATGAAAGCAGGGGGATTGTGTATGACTTTGAACGATCAAGCTTTATTATTGCTCTTTGTTAATTGGTTTTTTCAGATTTCTGTGCTTTGGTTGTTGGGAGCTACAGAAATCCTTCATGCACATCGTCAATTAAAGATCTGAAATTATGCATGATTTAGAAGGGGGAAGAGAGGAATATCTTTAAAACTGATTTTTTTTTTCTTCTCTATATTAAAACATGGGTTTTTTTTAAACTCAAGTTGTGGATGACTGATGTATGTGCTGCATCCTGCAACATACTCTTACAGATGTTTAGCAGCTATGGTGATAGCAGCTAAAGAAGAAATAAAATTAGATTCTGTGACACATTTTAGGAACTTGCAGATTTATTTTAGATCTATGACTGTACTGTAATATTTGTAACATCAATGTATTGTCTATTTTGTTTTGTAAGATACCCTAGCTCTAATACAGGTGCTCTTGTAATTCTGTACACTGGTAGGTAAGCAAGGTGTTAAGAATCTGATGATGCGTTTTATATCCATTATTTTCAGACTGCTTCATAGCAGCTGACTGCTATGCTGCTGTAGTAGTATGGTTTATTCCTCTGCTTCATAGAAAGGGTTACTAACTTCATGAATCCTCACAATTGTAACAAATACAGTTTGGGGGAGGTGGACTTTACACGTCTTTGCTTACAAAGTTCTTGACATGTTTGGGGGATGCAACTTGCAATGCTGAAAGTTGATATTATGTTTATATTCTATATACATATGTATTTGTGTGTACATATTTGCAGGTGGTATTGAAATGATAGAACTTGGAAATTTTGTACATATACATGCATTAATTACAGAGTTAATCCTAGGAAGATTGTTGTTGTTGTTGTTTGTTACTGGTTTGGTGAATCAGCTAACCAACCCAAGAAAATAAGCTAGACACTACTTTTTTTTTTTTTTTTTTTTTCTCCTTTCAAATGGGTTACTTTTTTATTGATTTCCTTGTCCTGCTATCCCTGACCAGCCCTCTTGAATGAATGGAAAAGAATGATTAGAACATTAATGGTATGCTCAGTCAACTCAGCAAGTGGGTCTGATGATGATGAGTGCTCCCAAAATAAGCTTTCGTCTGAGGTACAACCTCATAGCCATGAGATTTAGTGGATGTATCTGCTGAGGTTATTGTAGTTATGGTGAGGTGTTAAAATACCTTAAAAGCCTTTTTTCCCTTCCTTCTAGTCCATCTTTCTTTAAACACAAAGTACATTTTAGAAAATTACAATAACTAAGCACAAAGATAGTGTTACCTAGTAGTTTGGAAGATGGCAGAAGTTTAGCAATGCAGTGAGTAATGTGGAACATATTTCCCCTGAGTATGTGTCCATTTTGTGTGCCTTACTATGTTTTTTAAAGGCATGTAACAATTAAGGATACCCCCTGTACTATACAATGCCTTAAGGTAATGTAAGTCTCAATAGTAAGTCTCTGTCTCCCTGGATCCTTTCCAGTTCTGCTGTGGCAAAGACTGCTTAAAGCTGAATTGAAACTGGTCTTACTAAGAGCAGGGTGTTGTAGTTTTGATTGGCCTAAAAAAGATAAATAAACACCTGTTGTTCTGGGTAAATATAATTTTTCTTCTTTTGTTTATGGGATACCATGGCTCTTCTCCCTCTGTGCTAGACGTCACTGCTCAGAAGCAGCATCCTTTCCTAAACTCCTAAGCATTTCCTCTGTGAGGAGTGTGTGCTTATACAGAAACTGTATTCTCTCAGCAGTCAGTGTGCTTGATGGACACAAAGCAAGAGGGTAACGCTTCTGTTTTAGAGACTTCTCTCAGAAGAGAAATTGACTGAATTCTTCAAAAGGATTCCTGGCAAAACAGATTTCTGATGTGGTCCAGCAATCTTCTGAGTCAAGCAGCCTGATAGTACTGCTTTCTTTACACTTGGCTCACCTATTGAAGTTACTCATACTTCATCTTTGCACTGTAGTTGCACTTTATTTTATTTCCCTCATCTTGTAAGCAGCAGTTTAGGCTCAGATCTAATGAAGTCACTCAATGAACCAGCAAACCGCTTATACTGCTTATATTGTAATCCAGCCTTGATGGGGAGCAGTTCTCAAAGGTGATGCTGATATCCTGCAGTTGATGGAATGGCTCATAAGGTCAGAGATAGCTTGATTATATATAGCAACAGCCCTCCAGCTGCACTGACTTGAGCTGAGCCAGCCACATCAATTACTACTACTCCAATCAAGATACTGTAGACACTGAGCATATGGAAATTCATGGCTTTTATTCGAAACTGCTTTTGTAATGATAATTCAGTCTCAGAGGTAACCTCAGCTGATTTTCATTTAGTATGACACAGTAGAATACCTAGTGAGTCTGGGTGACATGATACAATGACTGTATGAGCATGTATATATATTTTTTTCCTACCTTTAAAAATTCATTCAGATGACAATACATACAGTCTTATGAGTGTTTCTGGTGTTTAGTGTATATGTACAAATTTTATTTTTTTACTCCATAGGACACCTAGTATCAGTGTTTTTTTACAATAAAAGAGGCTAGACAGGATACAAATTTTGGAAGTGACTGTATTAACTTCCTGTACTTCCAGCGGCCCAGAACCTCATCTGGAGTGGTTGGGTGGGGCACTGATGGCTCTTTCTGTCAAAACCTTTTTCCAGGCTGTAATATTTATAGATTTTTTGCTTACTTCCCTGTGTGTTAGGCAACATCTGATCATTCAGGTGTAATTCATTTGTATGTAATTGGGTGCATGTGTTCTGACAAAAACTTTCTCAGTTCTTTCTTTACCTTTTTTTTATAATTTCTTTTTTTTCATGAGATGACATATAGGGCTTTTTCTTTTTACTTGATTGCTATTTACTAAATGTTTAATTCTGTTGAAATTGAATAGGATATTGAAATTGCTAACTTGTATGAAAAGACAGACCCTGTAAATAAAATAACTAAAAAGATATTTATTTTCAAGTTTAAATCAATTTCATTTTAAAAAGTAACAATAGATCCTTACCAGTAAATAGCTTTAAAATGCATTTATAGCTTGCTGATTGTACTATTCATTTCTATGTGTTTAAGTTACTAATTTTCTGTCATTTATCTTTTTCTTTATATAACCAGTTTTTGTTTCCTAGGGTTTCAGGGTTGGGCTTCAGCCACTAATACTTGCAGACGAACACTTCCCAACAAAAGGATTGTTTTACCTGGAGAGCTGCTGTCTGTCTTGGCCTCTTACCAGCTCAGACCAGTGCAGTGCATGCTCATGCACACCGGTGCTACCAGTGCAGGCTGGTACACATCTCTGCTGTGTAATGTGGTTGTGTGCTCACACAGAGGCTTAGAGTGTTCCTTTAAAAGAAGGTGGAGTGGATAAAATGCACACTATTTCAATGTCCTTCATATAAGACCATTTACAGATGTGCGTTAGTGTCGGTCTTAAAATTAGGAGTTAAATGGGAAATGCGTGCTGAGCTCCAGAAGAGAATGCCATTAAAAGTGATTCCTAAAATATCCACGTGAGAGAAGTGTGACAGCTAAACCACAGCTCTGCCAATGGAAAGGTTTCAGTGACAGGTCACTAGTGGGTGCTGGGAGCCTATTAGTGAGGCAGAGCTACGGTTAGTGGGGTTTTGTCTGAGTGCAGGTTCCAGTTACTGGTAGCAACTCCAGTTTGGTTCCAGCCTGGATTCCTGCAATTGTGCAATTGGATCCAAATTACCTGTGTTATGTCTCTTTCTGCTGCCCTGCTTCTGCCTCTGTCACTGATTAATAGGTGTTTGCCAAGGGTTTATTTTTGGAAAAAGAATAGCTTCTGGTATGCTGCCCCTTTCTAAGCATCTGCAGACCAGTGTCTTAATCGTCCATATAAAATATTTAGTAAATTAACATTTGGGATATTCTGTTCCCTTAAATCTATCTCTGTTCCTGTCAACAGGGTTGATGCCTGAGCTGAACAGTGTTTATTTGACTGTATTTTGGGGGAAGGTCTGTTCTTTTTTCTCAAGTTGTTAAATATCCCATGCCTGCCCTAGGCTGACAGTTTATTAGCATGTGGTGTTTCTGTGCCTGTCTCAAGAGGGTCTTGGAGTTTTGAGAAGAAAGTTAAAATTACAGCATAAAACTATATAACTTTTGTAAGTGATGTAACCTTATATAATATCCAGCTGTATGCTTAAGACTGTGGTTGACACCTGATGGACAGTGAGATGCATATGATGTGTATCAACAGTTCCTTGGAGTTGTTGATCTAACACCTGGATTGCCCAGTGAGTGACTTCCTTCACTCACTGGGCACTTACAGATTTTGTGAGACAGCCAAGGGAAAGGAAGGGTCTCTGACCATGAAACACGTGAATCTCTGATTATTTGGAACAGGAGGAATCACTAATGTCTTGCTTTAAGGCGAGCAAAGTTTCTGACAGTTAGATGGGCTGAGAACTTCTGTCCTCTGGGAGGAAATGTTTTTAGCACATAGTCCTTACAGAAGACCAACTCTACACCCTATGGTGTCCATCAGTTTCTGGTGATGCCTTTCTGGTTATTCTGAACTGGTCAAACTGCAGCCAGGGTGAGAGAACTGGAGTATTTAGCACAGTCAGTTGAAATCTTAGAAATGGTTTTCAGGTGGAACTGTAACACAAAGTTGTGACTTCTGCACATAAAATAGAGAGTAAACTGTACTTTTTTTTCCCCTATGTAGTTAATACCTCTCTTCATAGCAAATTCTGCTGTTGTTAAGCTTTAATGTTTCTGAGCAATTGTATAGCCTCATGTAACTATTATTGATGTAGCACAATCAAATTTTAACTCTCAAGGTAATTGTACAATTAGTAAGAAAATTTAAGAATTGTAAAGGAGCGTAACATCCCATTAACCATGTCATGTATATTGGCTATTAATCCAAGTTATGTTTTGCACAGGGAGGAATGAAATGCTAAGGGTCTCCAGACTACCTTGTATTAATGAAATAACTTGTTCACTAACCTAAAACTCATTTTAATATTATAAATGATGCACATTAGTTTGGTCTGAAGTGATGAAAAGCCTTCTCTGTGCTCACAGGTCACACTAGGATAGTTAAAGCAAAATAGCTAAATCACTTGTATTTTTTTGCAGTGCAAGTGCAGTAGAAGCTTCCTTTTAATAATATCTTCACTGTATTGGTTTCTCCTGTATGGATGAGGGCAATAGCCTATAGTACTATATTAAAAGAAATAAATCTAGCTGACATAGTGAATAGTCGTGCACAAACAGAGGTCAGAGTTTGGAATGTGTTCATTGCCATCAAATCTTACGTTCTTGAGGCTATTTGAGTATTTGTGCTCTCAGTAGTGTTTATCATTTGCAAAAACTAGTAGTTCTATTTTTATCAGTAGTGAAATAACATAGCATGTGGTGTCATCAAATCTACTCACTGCCCATTTGCCATCCTCTGAGGTAAACTTAGTATTTTCTAGCTCTGCAAGCAGAAAGAGAAAAAGGCTTAATTTTGATTTAATAAAAATGATGCTGAAATCCTCACTTCAGCATTGGGATCTCTTCAGTCCCTTTTCACCTCTGTTCCTGACTGATTTCAGTTCTGTATGACATTGATGAAGTCCAGATACCTGAACTTTAATTGGGACTGCTGTTTACCATGTCTGTGGGACTCCTGTCTTTTCACTGAGAAGACAGTGGAAGTGAAGACTACTCTCAGTTCATACTTTCCTAAGGTTTTTGACAGAACTTTAAACTATGAAAACTGCTTTTGTACCAATGCTGTCTACCTTGAAATGGTACAAACGAGCTAAACTGCCTAGACTAATGAGAGATGCTTTCCTTCAGTGGCAGGGAATTGCTTATTTGGAAATAAGACTGTGCTCTATAGCTCAAAGTAAAGAGCTTACTCAAAAGCAGTCCCTGATCACAGAAGTAATGTGAAAGGAAGATCAGAGTGGTGTGTTGTGATATCCCTTGTGCTTGCTCTTCCTCCTGTCTGTTGTGACTGTGTGATGTATGTATTGCTGAGACACAGTTGCCTCCATAGTTATAGACTGCTTGGTGTGCTTTTTTTAAGGGCACTGCTCAAACAAGGTGTGTGCTTAAGGTGCACAGAAATTAGCCTTGACATGGCAACTGCTGAAACACTGTAAGTGGGCAGTGTAAATGTGGAATGCGAGTGTAAACCAGTAGGCATTACAGTGTGACAAAACAGACAAAATTAAATCTACATGAAATGAAAGTGAGCTCAGAAATTTTTGGAGTGGTGGGTGAACTCAGGTAGCACTTCTCAACCAGGAGGAGACCTGTGCAGCTGGGGAGCTGGAGGGCTCCACTCTCTCATCAGCTGACTATCAGGGCTACAGCTCTCCTGAGCTCTGCTATAGCAGATGAGACCAGTGCTTTGTCAGGACCAGAATCCCCCTTACAACTGGTAAGACCAGTTGTTTCTGTTGAAAACAAAGTTCTAGGAAATGAGTGGGTCATGAATATGTGCTTGATGACAAGCTTTTCTGCATTTATCCATTAGCTTTTCTCAAAGATTTTCTGCATTTGTCCATTACCTTTTTCCACTTCAATACTTGTGGTTGTCCAAAGCATGCTGCTAGCTGATGTGATCAGGTCCAGTTGGGTATAATTAATTCCTGTTATGGGCATCGTGTTGGAAAGAAACTGTTGAGAAAAAGAAATGCAGATGGTTAGACCACAAGCAGAAACGTGTTGTGTATGTATTGAAGCAATAATTGAGTGGTTGATTCTTATCTGTCAATTTTTCCCACACAGTGGTATGAGAGGAGGGTGAGAACTGATATGATAAGAGAGTAGCCTGAAAATATTTCAGTAGTTCCGGCGCCAAACATTTCCCAGTGTTACAACACTTGTACTAAATTAACAGTGATTGCATTGTTATGATGATGACAAATTGAACTGTAGATGGAGTCCTGGGAGTGCTGGTGGACACAGATTCTTCTTAGTGGTGTACAGTGAAAGGACAAGAGGCAATAAGTAATCAATATGCAGGAAATTCTGTTTAAACAAACTTTTTCTTGGGATGGTGGTGAAACGCTGTGACAGGTTACCCAGGGAGGCTGTGGAGTCTCCAGTTGTGGATGTACTTGGAGAACATGGACATAGTCCTGCTCTGATCCAGCAGACTTGGTGGTCTCCAGAGGTCTCTTCCAACCTTGGTGATTGTGTGAAATCACAAACCTCACAGAATGGCAGAGGTGCAGGCCTCCAGGGCACTCCTGAGACCTGTGTCTGGATGAAGTTTGTAAACTGTGTTGGAAAACTGAATAGGAGAGGATTAAGTTGAAGTTTACTGGAAGCTTACAGAAGAAAATCAGGGCAGAGCACATAACATTTGATTGAATGGACATCTGGAGTTCCCATTTTCTGTAGGATGGATGTTTTGATTTTTATTGTAGTCTGGTGTGTGAGCAGATGGGATGTAAATTGATAAATAGATATGGACCTCCTCTACCTAAGACAGGAATTAACTTATGGGTACCCAGAATGAAGTCTGAGTTGCTTTGAAATAAACACATTCTGTTCCCCTTCTAGGAGGAATGCTTTGGGTTTCCTACAGCATAAAATTTGATTATAATAGGCCATTTTGAGGATAATTATACTTTTGTTCCACTTAAGTTTTTTCTTCTCAACACTGCAATATTTTAAGATGATTTTGGGTTTGAAAAAAATCATGGAAAGAGGTGCTTAGACAACAGAAAACAGAAATCACATGCTTTACTGGAAAAGCTTTTATTCCCTTTGTGTTCAGGATAATAAGAATAGATCAGACTTAGGGAAAAAAAGAGAGAAGCAGTCTTTAGTCTCACGTTCAGTAATTCTTTATATTGGTAATAAAATGCATAGTTGAAAATATATTTGTATATGTGTGTGACAGAGAGTAATTTATATGCCACAGTGGTGTCATATCACTCTGATGCAATGTGCTTTTTTTCTATTTTGTTTTTAACATCCTTACATCAAAAAATAGTTGTAAGGTGTGGATGTAAAATACTGACTGCTCTAGAAAATGAGATATTTTGAAATGTCACTTTTTGGGGTGATAATGAAACAGTGATACTTGACACAAGAAACATAGCTTTTCTCCTAATTAGAGGTACTGTCATGTGTGCTAACCTGGAATTGTTATTTTCTAGAGCATTTACAGGAAACATGAAAAATACTTGATTTTCTTCCAGTTTGGAATGAAATGGAAAGTTAGAAATGTCAAAATTTCATCAGGAGCAGATGTCCTGGCTTTCAGCCAACACTGATAAATGGATTTGGTTACAAGACAAGGATGTAGAGATAAAAATGAGATCTCTGTAGCATTACCAGCCTCCAGAATCACACATTCTATTCCCACCAGAGTTAGCCAGTTTGTATCATGCATGATACACAGAAAGTTTCATTGTGTTTTTCTGCTTGTTTGTTTGTTTTGTGTTTTATTGGAGGAAAAAACTACCCCTTAACAGGTACTGTGTAAAATTGCCTCTTAACAGGTTGATTTTTTTGAAAATAGGCTGATGGTTTGTTAGAGATGGCAAGAGTTGGAATCTCTAGCCTGACATTTACCTTCAGTTGCAAAGATGAAGAGTGATGGCAGAAATAGGACACTACTTCATCTTGCTTACTCTTCCACTCAGAGCTGCCTCCGGGGTTTGCAGAGGGCCCAGCTGCTTGCATCCATCACAGGAGTATTCCCTGTGTTTGGCCTTGTTTCCCCAATAGCTCAGGTGTAACGCCTGAGTGGTTTAGAGCTTTAAATACTAACAACAAACCTCTTAAGTAAGTTGCTTCAAAGGAAAGAAAACTTCAAATTTCCCTTGAAGGATCTGCTTTTACACTTATTTTTAAGGATTTCAAGGGTTTCAAGTTGATCCTAATTTTATCAAGGATCTTTCTCAGTTTGGTGGAAAAACAATGTGTTGGTCATCCTCAACTGAAAACCCTTCATGTGCTTATCAGGAAGAAACCATAGCTTCTTTGACATTTTCTTTCTGTAAAGTCCTGTATCTATTACAGGAAATATTTTTTTTAAATGGTTTGAAAATAACCCAAGTGCATTGACTAAGAAAATGACATCTGCTAAATAATCTGCCATCCTCTTCCAGCTCTCAGACTGGAGCACAGCACATTGAGAAGCTATAATCAGAGAGGAGGTATCTGTCAAAGCAAGGATGTTGCCAGCTATGTGGTCCATAAAGTGATTCTGGGATTTCAGTCCTCCATAATCCAGTGTTTTGTGCACAATATGCACAGGACCTCTGCTTCCCTTGAATACCCATGGCTGACTTGAGACCTTGACCACAATAGGAAGGTGATATTATGGACTTTGTTGGACTTTTTTGTTTATTTGTGGTGGTGGGTTTCTGTCTTGGGGAAGGCTTGTTGGAATGAAGAGCCAAGGCACTAGAATCCAACATTTTACCTTCCTGTTCAAATGTAGAAATTTCAAATAAAAAGCAAGATTAGTTCATCTTCATATATAAAAACTGTCCTTAGAATCCAGATATTACCACTTGCATCTTCTTTTTCAGACTTGTATTAACTTCACCTGGGGCTCCTGTGAATCTCTTGCAAAGCTTTAGGCCTGCCTGGTGCACATGGACTGGTAAATCCTAAGTCATACATGAAAAAATAAGGGCCAGGGGTTTTCATGCTCCCATCTCAGTGACTTCATAGAGTTTGCTGTGGAGCATCCTGGATTCCATACATCAGGGTAGTTGTTGGTCTTCCAACATTAGCATTTGTTTTCCTTAATGTAAAAAGAGCATTAATTTTGTGAAACTGTATTACATGCATAAAGAGTTTTTTCACACAGTTTTATCAGGTTATTTGCAAACAGTAAGGTCTGCAGGAGGTGTAAATTACAGCGTCTTTGAGGGTGGTTGAACTGATTTGAGGATCTGCATTACACTTGAATATAATTTATTTACTCAAATGTCCTGAGTCTGATCTTCTGCCAGTATAAATTAGAAATCAACTTTTGCTGAGTTTTACCAGCATACAACTTCTGTGAAAGACCAGAAGTTTTATGACATTATGCATGGTCATGTGTATCCATGGAATTTTAGTAATATAGTAATCTAATCTAGTAATTAGGTTGCTGTTTTAGTAATTATGAAGCAAAGCAACTCTATCTCTACCTGTATATATAAATATGTAAAAAAATTTTTTTTGCACTGCATTTTTCTTTCCTTGACTAAGTGCCAAGTTTCCCCCCTCTTCCACTTTTTCTGGACTAGTAGTATGTGTGTAGCCAAAAAGTATTAATTTTGCCTGAAAATCCTCACACACGGAAGGTTAGTTAACATTTCATGTCAACTAGAATGACTTGTTCTTTTTTCACAGAGTAAGAAGTGCTCCTGCATTCTGCAGGATGATGGAGCAGTGAAAGGGAGCACACTGAAGCCTTGCTACTCCTTCCCTCAGTCCTTTAACATGAACAGCTCTAACAGTGACTGAAGCCCGAGCCTGCTGCTCGGTGACAGGCTGCTGGTACACACCTTGTGGGCAGCTTTTCTGGGTCCTGCCTCAGTTCTGCTCTTGCACAAAGCTGCTTTATGGTGGAGAAAAAGGTCTGAAACATCTGTGCAGTGGTTGTAGCTGCTGTCTGCATGTGGTCAGGGTGGCCTGGCAGCAGTATTCAGGTGTTGCCCTAGCAGGCAGTGTGCTGCAACTGCAGTCCTGTCAGTCCGTGTGATAGGCAGTTTAATGTGAATCCAGGCATTCCATGTCTACTGTAGTCACTGCCACAGTAACAATATTAGCAGCTATTGAGAGCTCTGAGTACAATCAGAAAAAGGAAAGTGTCTTCCTTATGATGATGATGACAATGTTTGTTCCACATGTGATGATTTTGTGATTTAGAGAGTACAACAGGGTAGGTGTACATGTTGATAATAAAACAGGTTGTAATGATGACCTCCATCACTGTCTCAGTAAGTCTGCCACTCTGCTCCACAACAAGGCTTTTTTGCCTTGCCTGCTACTGCTGCAGGTATTTGTTTATACTGAATGACATAAAGAGGCCTCTGAATGAGTACACTTGCATAATGAGCAGTGCATTCATTGGATCCACCCTATGTTTTCTTCCAGCCTCCATTCACTGAGCTTTCTTCAATTGAAGGCTTGGCAAATGTTCCCTCTCAGCTTTGCCTACAGAAGAGTGGTTACCAACCATGAAACTTAATCATAGGAGTGAGCCTTGCATCCTTCTGACCCTCCACACTTCTGGCCTGTAGGAGAATAATGAAAAGTATTTTGGTCTGGTTTTGCTGTTGACGTTGAAAGAGTGAGGCTCCTGATCTCAGGAGGTCTAAATTTGAATATTATAGTCAAGTAGAGGACTAAAACTTAGTGTGCTTGTGTTTTCTGATTATTTTGAGTAATCTATCATGGGGCCTGGGATCCTTTTTTTATGATATGGACATAACTACAGTAACTGCTTATTGATTCTAAAAAGTTTTTAGTGAGAACTATGACAGATAGCAAGAAGTTTTTAGAACTTAATGCAGAGTGAGAAGCTCTAAGCTCTAACAGCCACTGAAGAGTTAATCTTTTTTTGCTTCTTAAGACCTTCTTGACTATTGTCTTGCCTGGAAATTTTCTAGCTTATTACTTAAAAGAAAGAAAAGAAACTTCATGGTTGCAAAATGCAAACTGTCAGGCTATCTTAATTTTAATGGTATCACCTTGTTTATCCATTTACAGTGTTCCCAGAAGAGTCATACACATTTTCCTTTCTCATTTCTTACCTCAGAAATTGTATTGAAAGCATAGTAATAATAACAGTAGTAACAGTAGAGTTGATTATTTGCCTGTTTTGAGGGGGTGTTTTCTGATGCAGGTCTATAAAGGGAACTTAATGCACATGAACAGTTGAGAAAGGTCTGAACAATAATACGATGATTGCATCGCTGCCTGTGTCTAATAAGGCTGTGTAAAAGTAAAAAACCAGCAGAAGGAAATGCTGATGCTGTTCTACATTTGGCATGGGATAATGCTTGGCATGAAGACCTGTGAGTGGAGGAGTGGCAGTGCACTACACCAAAGAGATGTGTCCTCTTTATTCGGCTAGAAAGAAATAAATTTTCTAACTCACTAAAAATATGGATTGAAATAATGCTTTTGGACACCTGAATGTTATCTAGGACACAAAAGAAAAAATACTTACAAAGTTTTTCTCTTGTAATTGTTGTCATTTTAATTAAGGACTTTTTACTCTTAGGGTTTATTTATGACAATAGCACACTAGTGGAGTGTGCTTCAGCTCTGAGTTTGTAGTTCTAGGTTTAGATCTTTCTTCTGCAGCTGGATTATTTATGGTATAAATAAAATAATGATAAAATGTAAGTTCTTTTGGTCCTACTGCAGAACAAGCTGAGCGAATTTGGCATTCCAAAACCTCTTAACAGCATTAAAAGAATGAGTTATAAAACCAGAAGTTGGAATACTTCTGTGCCATCAATAAATATTTGCATCTCAGATGACAGATCACGACAAGTCAACCCCCTCATGAGTGTGAGTAATGTAGATAATTTTTGTGGAGATGCAGTGCAGCAGCCACATGACTTGTGGTGTGACAATCTGCTGCTCTTCAGTATCTTGACACTTCTGTTGCTTACTTGAGATTTAAAGTTTAGAGAACTAATTACTCACCAAACTCTTCCTGTACTTGCTATTTAAAAATGATTAATGAAAGAGGTTGAGGACCAGAGGTAGGGATGGGGCAGAGAAGTAGGACTGGAAGGAGCTCACAGATATCTTATGGAGTGGGAGAGGGGAGTGGGACTAAAGATATGTTGTGTGTGGGGAAAACATGACTGTGATGTAAGTCTGTGCACCTGGGCGGACTGTGGTGTAACCTGTTTGTTTGTGTCACCAGAAACAATGTGTTTGCAACTATTCCCTTCAGATACACTTCTAAATTCAAAGGTATATGAGAACACTTATATCCTAGGCAAGGAGGAGGCTTGATGTATGCATGTCTTGTCTTCCTCAAGTTGCTAGTGAAACATGAAACAGACCTGAAAATTCTTCAGAAGAATCCGAATTTTACCTTTTTTCAATTTCTTTTTGGCAGTAAGAAAGCCATAGCATTGTATTATTGCAGTCTGGTCCCACGTGGAAAGGTGTAGCATGCCTGGGCCCCACACCCACCTTCTTGCAAAATCATTAATGAAGACAGATGACAACTAAGAGTTGCCAGCTGTGTCAAAATGATTATGGACTGGTATATATTTAGCTCTTCTGATGACATCTAGAAATCTGTTATTTGGGAGGGACAGCACCCTTTCTTCTCTTTCCAAAATAAGTCAATTAATAACCTTCCAGGTTTGTTTGGAAAATGTAGGTACTGTTATTTCTGGAAGATCTTAGTGGTAGATTCAGCAGAACCCTGGATGGTCAGTGAGACCAGGAAGTGGTTTGAAAGGTAACTGAAAGGAAATAAAGGAGATTTATGTAAAGTGTCATTGGGGAAAGTGACTTGCATCTGTAGAGGTTAAAAATAGTGTTAAAATGAGACGATTTCTGATTGATGAGCTGAGAGTTCCAAGAACAGAGGATTTACAGCTGAGGTGACAAACCCCAATATAGCCAAGAACAATGGGAGACCTTGAGTATGGAGCAAGTAGGTGAAATTTGAGTCCGGTGAGCCTTTTGTGAGAAAGAGAAATATTGCTATTGTTACTTGTCTAAAGTGAATTCTGCTTTGTCCATTGCAACTGCCTGACAAACTCTGTTGTTGGCAAACCAGGACTGATAAAAGGATTCTTGATTTTAAGATAAAGAACATTTCCAATCAGCTAGACAAGGCATCCTTCATGTTCTCAAGCTATCACAGTACAAAAGTACTGCTTAAATCATCTGGGGACCCTAATAGCGTGCTACTCCTATAACTTGAATAGGAGGGAAAGTTTCTTTTATGACATTAAGAATAATGCCAAAGAATTGTTCGTGTTTTATGGTGTGCTGTAAGGGGGGATGTGTGCCTGTGTGTGTGAGAAAAATGGTAATGTTCTCTAGTAACCCAGAACAGTTATGATTGCCTGGATCATCTAGAAGCACAAGATGTTTTCAGCAATTAATTTATAGACTGAGCAGATGTTCATTGTGGCAAGAACCCAATAGAGGACTAGAGCTGTTCTCTGAAAGACTCACAGATATTTTCCCAATAACTGAGGCTTAGGGAAAAAAATCTGCAAACTTTATTTGGGGATTTTGAGAAACACCTGTTTCATAAAGGAGATCTTCTGTTAAGTTTGTCTTTAGACTATCAATCATAAGATACATTAATGATCTAACACAAGGAATTTAACAATTGAAAAAAATTGCTTTCTTTAAATAGTTTGAATGGTTTTGAGAGCTATTGTAAATTGTATAAAACATTAGTTTGAGTAGCTTTTTTAATAAATGAAGGAGAAAGTAATTTCCAGCTTAATTTTTGTGATGTCAGCTACTATTTTAGAAGCCAAAATAAACTTGGCATCATAGAGGAAGCAAACCTAGCTGACAGTGTTGATCTGCTAGACATCGTTAAATAACAGCACCAGTTTCTGATTGATTTGTGGGGAAAAAAACCCCATACTAATGCAAATGAAGTTTCACAAGTTATTGTACAATTTATCTATTGAATAGGGTAATGAAAAAACACCTTTTTGAATCTCAGTGTTTTTCATTGTGGGGCAATATTTAAAATGAAAGATAAATGAAGGAAGTATTTAGGTAAATGCAGACATACTATCTCACCACTGTTCAAAGGATTAACACAAAATGAGCTTTGCATTTTTCTAGAAGCAAAAGATCTGTTTTAGACCATCATGCATGAACACAGCTCAAGGAGAAATACTGAGTGTTAAAGTACAGGCTTCAAAACTGAGTAAATGTGCCAAATGTTGCTACCTGACAATGTAGTGGTTCCAGAATGTTTTTAGTTTGGCAATTCTCTTGCAAATGCTTGTTTTTCCTACTTTACTTTGTCAACTCCTCATATCTACCTCAAGAATTCCATCCTTGCCATTTCTTTGCTTACCCTCTGATCCAGTATACATTCAACCGAGGGTTCAAATTCTGAATGTCTTTCTGGGTTCAGGTCCAAGATGTTTCCCCCTTCTAAATGTTTCACTGTCAAAAACCTGATGAAACAAACATGAACCAATCAGCTCAAAAGAGAGCCCAAATGTTTTCCTCAGGATTTCCATAGCTGTTTATCTAAGGTACTAAGGCAGTAATTGTTTATGGCTTAATGAGTTAAGGGTGAAAAATTATTCAAGACAATGAAAGTACAGCTGTAACTGCTATAAATAAGATACTACTCAGAAACAAAGGCTAAATAGGGCTAGTTTAGATGAGTTATGTGTAGCATAGCCTCAGCTTCAAAGGAATTTAGCCAAAGGCAGGAATCGTAAAAGTGAAAAAAATTATCAAAGACAAAGGTTCCCTGTGCACATTCTAGAGTTTAGGGTGCAGTCTGTGTAGTCTGCTACTCAGCTGTATACTGTGCTCCAAATGGCTTTTCTGGGTGGTCTGGGATAGTCCTGGGTTTGCTGGGGAGAGAGAATGGCTTCAACAGCATGACATAAACTCTGCACAGCACCTCTGTGGAAAGTGAAATGATGATGCTTTCCATTGAATTGAACTAAAAGGGCTCAAGACTGGCTGTGAATTTTGCCAGCCGGCTCTGCACGTGTCACATTGCACGCTGGCCATTCTTTTCCACAAAGGAAATGAACAAGGCACTCCTGCCTAGCAGCAGCACCCTCCCCTCTGCTCCAGCACTTGCTTTCCTACCACTGGAGCCCCTTGGCTGCAGTCCAGTGCCCCTCACATGGAAGGCACCAACAGCAGCAGCACACAAGGCTGCTGGCACCACATGGTTCAGGAGGTGCTTGCCAGTAAGAGTTGGGACTGGTCCACCCCAGCCTTCAACTGCCAGTCAGCAGTCCTGTGGCCCTGTGGCATTCAACCATGTGCAGGTTGTGGTATGAGCCTTGCCAAACCAGTTAGGTTGGCCATCACTGCAGTAAGTCAGGAAGTTGATTTCTTCACCTTCTTGCACAAACTTGTCCGGTAGCACATTGCATCTGGTGGAAATAGGGTTCAAGAGTGATTTGTTTTAGTATTTGCCTGATACAAAATGGCAATTTTTTTATGACCATGAAATAGAGTCTCTTCTGTCTCTGCAACAGAAGGAGAGAAATGAGTAAAAATGAGTAAGCTGCAATTGGACTGCCTTAGTCCCTACATTTTGTGAAGATTGAAAAACCCACTTAATGCCTTTGTGATGGTGAATATATGAATTCCAGTGTGTGAGTCCTTTTTTCCAGACAAGAATTGTTTAAACAATTCTCAGGGTGATGAGTAGATATAAACCTAATAGTATAGTTTCTCTTTGAAATCTAGTGTCAAAATGGAGATATTTATGAGATTTCTAAAACTGTTCACCAGGAAACTGTACAAAATACACTAGCAAGATGTCATTAAAAGCAGCAGATGCTATTGTGGTTTTGCTGCAAGCACAGCAAAAGTGAAAGCACAGCAATTCCTCTATTTTTTCTTCTTTCTAGCCTATATTTGTCTGTCTCTTGCCCCTTTCCTTCTACATCTATTTTCTGACATGCATCATTTATTTGATTGCTAATGGACCCTAGTACATTGAGTACATGTGCTCTAGGATTAGGATTTGTGAATAGGAAAGACTATAATGATTTAATTTTTTCCCCTTCCATCTGTAGTTGCACAGATGACCCCTCTGATATGTACCAGGCAGAAACAATTTGAGACCTGCATGACAGGTCTGTTAATTGATTCCTTCAATAACTGCTGAAATCTAAAGGGGGGGAGGGCTGGGGAGGAATGGCAGTGAGGTTGACTAGCAAAAGGTTTGACCTAGTTTTTTCAATCTGCATGGCTGTGCAGACAGACTCAATTATAAATCTGCTGCTTTAGAAGAGCTTTTTTTCCCCCCCTATGTGAACAGCTGCATTGATTTTGAATGTTCAAATTTGGTGTGTTAAAACATAAAATTTTGTCATTATTGTACATAGTGTAATGTGTCATGAAATATGCATGTGTGGTGAGGAAGTAAGGGAAGTCACCTACTTCTGGTGGATTTCTGTGGGGTTTGCTGCTTTCTGCCCTGCTGCTTGATCCTCTCCTGTGTGACATTCCATGCTTGGCTTTTTGTCCTGCCTGCAGTATTTCTGTGTATGTGAAATACACTCACTATTTGCTTTGCATAGGAGTTATCTGGTACTGCTTTGCATACAAAGCTAAAGGAGGCTGAAAGACTTTTGTTTTGAATTTTTTGATAGCATCTCTAAACTAATAATTTGGCCTTCTTATATCTATTTATAGCACTTGCCCTGGCCTTTGCTTGGTTTGCTTGTTTGTTTATTTTTCTTTCCTTATTTAGCAATGAAGCACCAGGGATTAGTACTAAATTCTGCAGCAGCATGGGGATTCATGACAGGCTTTGACCAGAGCTTTGATCCTCCAGATGCTCTGAATAAACATGACAACAGACATTTGAAGGGGGATATTCAGTTGCTGAATAGATTTATGGATAATGTTTTTCTTCCTTTTGATTACAGATTCCTTCTAGAATGCTTGGTTAACTGATGGAGTTGGCCAGCCCAACAAGGGATTTTTACCTCTTCTGCATTTCTTAATAACTGGTTTGCTTGTTGAGCTGTTTGCGTCTGCTACAGGAAAACCATAACCAACTGAAAACCAGGAAACTGACTTCTGTTCCTGAAGCTGCTGTGAGATCCTGCTGAAATGGTATCAGGAGACTGCATAAATCCATCCTTGCTGGTTACAGCCTGGCTTCTTAGCTCTCTGCCCGGAGGCTCTCTTTCATTGTGCTGTAGGCAATGGCCTTAGAATATGGCTTTGTGCTGCTTTGCAGTTTCTCACCTTTTGCTTGTGATGTCTGCTCTCTTATGGCACTGGCTGTGGCTCCAGTGTTGGTTGGTGCCAGGTGGAGAGGCCCTTGAAAGGGCAGGAGTTTGCAGCTCTCAGCTGGCAAGGAGGGGACCAGAGTGCTGGGGAAAGAGCAAAGCAAAGGTGGTGCTTGGAGCAGAGGAGGTTCTGTAGGCTTTGTGGGAACTCCTCCGTTAGCCAGCCTGTATGTGTCAGTCAGCAGTATTGCCCTGCATTAGGCTTGGAACTGGATACATGCTGCTGTGCCCTTGTAGCACCATTCATCAGCCCTCCTTCTTCCTTCCCCCTTTGGTTTGCCAGTGCTTCTCTCTGAAGCTGGAGGGATATCCCTGTAGGTAGGAGCTGATCTTGCAATGGAATAATTTCATCACTGTTTCCTATTCTAAAGGAAAATTTGGAATTATGCCACAGTCCAGGGTATTCTGAAGACTTTTGCTTTTCTTTATGTGCCTGGCTGTAGCTGGTGGAGTCAGCAGTCAAGCTTTTTTGGGAGCCAAGCTGTGCCAGTAATATTTCTCTAGAGGGTCATGGCTAACATGCATGTCAAGAAAGTGACTGTTAGCCCCAGGAGCTGAAAGGAGGTGCTCTGAGTATCCTTCTTTGGCATCATATCTGCTGGCCTGACATTCCCAGTCCCACTCTGAGCAGTGATCTTGGGCTGAGGTACTTGGTCGTGTATCTTGGATATAGACATCATGTCTAATTTGTTCTCAAGGGAGGACAGAGTTAGATCTGTGATTCTCTGTAAAGTTGCTAATTACCATGTCCTCAGTGCTTGCAAAGCCTTGCTGCAGTTCAGGCACTGTGCAGACACTTAACTGATGTGCATGCTGAGTGTTTGGAGTGTATGCAGCAGGGAAGTGTGAGGGTCTGGGCAGCACGCTGGCCAAGTGCATGTGGTGGGCTGTAACATCTGTGTTTGCCTAGGCTGTTATGGGCAAGGCTTCAAAAGGAGTCCTGCAGTAACTCCTGCTTCAGTATTTCTCCTCCCTATTCCATCTTCTCCTTTCTTTGTCCTCTTGCCAAGTGTACAGCACTCCAGAGTTCAAGTACAGCAATATTGCACATGGCTAATCTCTAACCCAGCTGGGTGAGAGACTGGCTGTCGCTTCCATTTGAGTTGTCAGATGAACAGAGTAGATAACATTCTGGAGAGACTTTGTGCTTTTTGGGCTGAGCTGCTTCATAATTGTCCATGTGCACCAGAATGCTCAGTTTAGTGCAGTACCCAGAGCAGTGGGAAGAGCTCTGAGGACCTGTGGAAGAGCTGATCCCCAACAAGGCAGTGTGTTTGTATCTTGTGTTCTGCTGGGAGGGTTTTGGGCGAGCTTTCAGAGGCATGTACACACTGCTGCTTTGCTCAAACTGCACCCAGACATTGCCATCAGAGTCGTTGTAAAGGATTTTTTTTCCTTTTTAGTTGTACTCTTAAGAATTACTCAGTGACTAACCTTAGAAATTATGTTTCTTACCATTAAAAAATGTAACTGACAATCTACAATTGTGTAAAAATCTTCTATAATTATAAAACTTGTATGGGTTCCCAGTTTTGGTTTGCATCCCAAGCAGCATGCATTGTGGTGTGTTTAAAAACAAATAAATAAGCAAGACAGTTCTAATGATCCAAAGGAGATGAAAAGGATTATGGCACCCTAAACAGGAATACAAAGAGTAACAAATACTTGCCACTTGAAGGTTTTGAGTAACTATTTATCTTACACATATTTTGTGACCAGCCAGGGGAGATAGGTGCTCTGTGTACTTTTCAGCATGAAGCACCCTTCTTCTTATTTTTTTCAAATTCTTAATAGTAAAAAGCCACCTTTTCTGTTACTATCTTAGCATCACTTATTTGAGGCACCTAATAGCAACCACTGGGGAACAATGTTACAGTGTCAGCTCAGGCTTCCTCAAGTACCCACCTGCCCAATTTATTTTTTTTCCTTCAACTTCTGCTGGTAGAGGTGGGTGTTTATATTGCAATACTATTAGGAAACCATGATTTGGTCAGGTGTCCTGTAGTCAGGTGTCGTTTGAAATTGTAGTGTGCAAAGTTGCTGACAAAAATCTTGTCATGAGCTAAAATAAAAAATAATTGCAACAGTTTCTTGTGTGTTTTGATGTAGAAAATACACTTGCTTATGGATCCAAAGTGTAAATCATTCAGAAATACCCAAGACATGAGATGACTTCTTTTTTTTTCATTTGACACATGCTGCAGCATGTTCAAATGCTGTCACAGCTGGTGGGCCAGCATTGCTGCTGCAGGGTGAGCTCATTGCTGCTGCAGGGTGAGCTCTTCTAGATGGCTGATAGCTGTGCATGCAGCTCACCAGTGCATCCTGCCCCATGGCTCCCTTCCCTGGCTGAGGTTTCTGGCTGCAGCAGCCCAGGGAGTTGTTTCCAAAGTGTCGTTTGGGTGATCCGCTAACAAATCCTATTATTTGTTAATGGGATTTGTTCTTGCACTGTTTGGTCCGATCACTAATTGTTTATCATGCATTAGGGCTACAATGAGATGCCTGTCAGCTGTGTTTTGAGCTTTCTGTGTGCAAGACTCATTGTTTGCCTGTGATGGCAGGTTTTGCTTTGGGACAGCCTCAGTGTGGAAGGCAGAAAACATAAGGCTGTGCATTTCAAACACTGCAGTGTAGTATTTCCTGCACTCTGGTGGGCACTGCTTTCCCCAACTCCCCAAGACAGGCTCAGAGGGTCAGTAACTCATTTGGGGGCCTGAGTGTTCTGCACTTCTGCATACAGAGCTGCAGCTGCGTTCCAGATTGCTGCCCTACCTTTCTGAAACAGTGTCCTGTTGAGCTGGCAATTAAACAAGAAAGCTTTAAGAATATTTAGTAATAGAATAGAAAGATGAAAATGTACAGGAACACTTGGAAGCTAGTGAGGCCTTGCTTTTCATCTTTGTTGAATGTTTTGATCAGTCCATATGGTATTTAATGATCATACAATGCAGGTAGAAGCTACTTCTTAAAAGGGGTCCATCTGAGCTGGCTTTAGAGATTTTAGGTGTGAGCACTTGTATAAGTATTTTAATAAATCTTTTTCTGAAGCACTTATTTGGAAAAAAATATAAAAAATCTTTTGAATTATAGATATCCTAACATGTTTTTTAAATCCTTTTTCTCAGAAGAGAATACACTGTAAGAAATACAAAATCAAATTTCCAAAGCAGAATCTGAATATGGTCCTGTGATGGCTTAACTTGAGCATCTAGATAGTTCACCTTCAATTTTCCAGTGTCTCAGTTTAGTGATGCTGTGTTGATAGAGTGAATAAGATCAGATCACTGATCCAGCTGAAAACTCCATGCTCTTCTGGGCTGGTGTGCAGTGATAGTCTTCAGTTTCTTGAAGCCCAAATCGGCTTCTTCTGTGGCTGCAGTAAAAGTGGCAGAAAGGGACAAGTGAGGGAGAGGGAGCCCAAGCATTCAGGGCTGCCCTCGCTCAGGGTGTGGTACCTGGGCAGGTAGGAATGGCTCAGACCAGCCTGCCACATTCTGTCTGCCAATTTTGAACAGTCCTTATTTGCTTAAGTAATACCAATTCAAAGATAAAACAGGGAAAATAATTTATTGTGTTGTTTGGCTGTATGCTTCTTTAGGAATAGGTTTCCTGAATATCTACATGTGTCTCTTACCTTTTTGTATTGGAAGCTAATCAGAAATAAACCAAGGAACTACATTTTTGTACCAGATAGGAACTGCGTTTTGTTCTGAGTTTGTGTAAAGTGTCTGGAAAGAAATAAGGCTCTAATTCTTGTATTTTAGTAGTCAGACACTATGCTGAAGTTTGATTGTATATACACACATATACTAAATGTACGTACACACAAATATATAAAAATATATTCTATTACATATGGTTTATATATATATATGGTTGTTTCGGTGTACATATATATTTGTGTTCATATACATACAGAAAATACAGTGAATTAATACTATTGTGATCATTTTTTGTGGTTAATACCTGCCAGCCAGAATGAAAATTGGTTCCTCTGGAAGCTCCTGCAAAAGATTTGATGATTTTGTGACCTAGCTCTTGGAATCAAAGCTTAACCTCCAAGTCAAACCAACCATCCCTATTTCCAGTACTTACAGAAGTACAACCATCCTGCAGGGAGGAATCCATGACCAACAATTCCCTCTTCAAAGGGAACAGAATAAAGATTTAGTATGAGCACTCTCTCAGAGCAGGAAAGTTCCTGAAACATGTCCTACCTCCTAAGAGAAATAGGATTTGCACCAGAGGTAGTGGTTTGCCCATTACATTGAGGCATATATTGAAATTCTCTGTCTTATGCCATGACAGCCCACCAGCAGTACAGAAGCTGAACTCAAGGACAAAGAGAAAGCTTGAAAATATTGAAATCCTTTGTTGTGTGTGCTTTTCTTAAGTTTGTGGCACTGCCAGGTGGTGTAATGACAATGTTCAGGAGCAGAGCATGCGTTCAAATCATGCAGGCAGGCTGGGTCATTTGCTCAAACACAAATGCACACTTGGAGCAGTCAGACAGAGGTTTGGGCTTTACTTTTCTTGCAGCTCCTGCCCTTGCTAAGGGCCTTGTTGCATAACTCATGGAGCAGGGCAGGAGGTAGGATCCTTGTGCCCCTCAAGCCCAGAAATATTTTAGCAACTTAATTGTTTTTTAATGTTCCATTGAATATAAAGCATTATTTATCTTCTCTGCTTTGAAAAAATGTTTTCTAACCTGATATAACTTAATAAGTTTCTGTTCTTGGTGTACAGTATAATTTCCCAACATTTCAGATACTTGTTAATATTTTCCAGAAAGTTGTTGCGGAACTCTTCAAGTTCTGTTCTGTGACTTGGTAAGATCTTTAGACTGTTTGTTGTTAGTGATTGCTAGGGGGCTAGGGGTTTTTAACAACATCCTTCATTATTTGGCCTTCTGGTAGTAAATAGATCAGCAAATAGAACAGAAGGCAAATACATTAGAATGTAAGGGGACTTTGATGAGACAAGTTACCATGTGCTGATCAGGCTGAGACCTACCATGGGGGAACCTGGAGGAGTAGCATTGACTTTCTAGTGGGCAGAGCTATGTTATTTATCAAAATGATTGCTGAGACTTTTGCCTTAAACAGTTGCTGTAAGCCACTTAGCACCTTCTGTGTCTTGCCCAAGTGGCAGGTAATTGCAGTTTCTTTTGCACGTTGGAATCTGCCTTGGTGGGTAAAGGAGAACTGCAGTACAAGAATGTGCACCTATCAAAAGCCCAGTGGATGGCATGCCTTGGCTGTTCCTTTACTGTAGATATGGGGATCAGTCACAATTTTTAAATGTTTTTTGCTCATATGTTAAAGATACCACCAAAGTAAAAGATAAAGTAATGCTGCAGGGCCTGGGGGATTAGAACAGTGTCATTGTGTTACAGTAACCTACTGCAATTTAAATATTAATTTCAAATTAAATTTTCAGTCTTTAATTTCTTTCTGTGCTGTCTTCCTGCCCTTTTCCCTGTCCAGCATCAAATCCCATTTGGACCCTGTGTCTTTTCATATGTAGATGTTTTATGGTTGGTTCCTTGCTTTGGTTGTCCCACACTTGCCGAAATGAAGCGACTTATCAGCTCTGCATTTTAGAATTGGCAGAGGAAAGTACGAAATCTATAGTGTCAGGAGGGACAAAGGATGCTTTGGGATTGACTGTTCATTTTTACCCAGTGCAAGAAATGAAAAAGCAAAACCAAAACTAGCCAGCAATGAGTTCAAAATGAAGCGGGATGGTTCTCCTCACGGAGTCTGAATTTACACTGGAGAGCTCTGCCACAGACCGTGGAAAGTTTTCACAAGCTCAATGAGCTACTAGTGCAGCCTGGGGAGGAAGGGTCAGCTCTTTGGGGACTGCTATGTGCAAAGATGCCTTTTTTGGTCTAAAAAGTCCCTAAGCCACAACTTTCTAGAAGTTGGGAGAATATTTTTGTCTTCACTGACCTTTAGCAGTGGGCTACAATTTTGGAGCCTGAATTTTACCATTGACCCTGACTTGTGTGTCCTGATTTTAATGCAAAAAGGGTGAGAGTGATATCTTCAGAATAATATCATCCATACCATCTATTCCCTTGGTGATGGTGGTGGAGGGCAGCTGAGAGAAGGCACCATGGGTTAGAGGTGGGGGGACTGGAGTCTATCACCATTTCCATTCCTTCTCCTTCTCCCTGATCTGTGCTTGGAAAGTTACAGAATGACTAAACTTTATTTTTAGAGATTACAAAGAAAGAAAGCATTAGACAGCTGGCTGCAAAAATATTTATTTGTGACCTTTGTCTGCATTTGTGCAGTGCTTGTTGCTATTCTGGAGCATGTAGTTTCCCTTGATTTCACTCTTAGAGTTTAAGGAGAAACTGAAATGCTTAAAACTTAACACATACATATATTTAAAAAAAATTGCTTCTATATTTGGAAAAAAGAACTATTTCTGTTTGTAAAGTGCTGGCCTTATTTGTTTCCCATTTTTGTAGTAACATACGGACTGGAAAAGCAACTGGAGCACTGCTGGTAGAGGCTGGGCTGGAGTAGTCCCATAGTGGTGGCAGAATACCTCCTGCATGAGTCAGTGCCATTATGAACTAACCTGCAGAAAGGATGAAGTAGATTTTCCAACTCTGTAGGGCACAAAGGATTAGCACTATGTGGGAATAGGGTCTGGAATTGGGTCAGTGATCAGTGGGGTCTGGCCTGCAGCTTGTGATGGGAGCTAGCAGGTATGCAAAGGTAGCTCAAGCCAAATGTTACTGGGCATGGTTTTTGTTACTGGATCAAAATCTTCAGAAAATGGGAGTATTTTTAACTTTGCACCATGAGGAAATGTGTCCTTGAGATGTGTATTTTCAGTCAAAAAGGCAGGAAAATATAAATGTGAGAAATCCATTGCGAAGATGAAACAGTTTGACAGTGATTGAAAGAAAGGTATGGGTCAGTCATATGAGTTGTGTTTCTTAAGAGTAACTCTGTTAGGACAAAGCATTTCCTAATACTGCTGTTGAGTGATAAGGATAATTTGTTTTATTTACTTAAAATTATGTGGTTTTGCTCTGTACTAACCAGTAAGTCTGAAAGCTGAAATACAGATACCAAATCTGTTTTTTTACACAGCTACCTTAGCTTTTGGTTTTTTGTAAACACATGTGGATTGCCCCATATAGTTTTTATTTTGTATAATTTAATGTGAGGTATGGGATAATGATGCTGATGTGGGAATTACAGCTAATGCATGGAGAGGAGAGGAGAGCATTGAACATCTCAGATGAAAGGCAGGTACCTATGTGTGCTTTTCTGAAGTCATTGCAGCAGGGTTTGGAATAGATCCCCCTGGAAGGCTTGGCTCTGTGCTGTCCTTTACACTGCCCTCTGAGATGCTGCTGAGGATGCTCTGTGGGAGAAGGCTCTTGCTGACACACAGAGTTGTGTGCTGGGCTTTTTGCTTGGGCAGACAGGTTCTTTCCTTTGAAAAGGTTCCATTGTGGGAGTTCTGACCCATTTCTCAGCACATCCAAAAAATGTCAGTGAAGTTAACTTTCCTGTATACATACATTTTGGATGAGATTACCTCCATGAAGAGCCCTGCCTGTGCTTCAGACATTGTGTCTTATTGGATCTTCTGTAACATAAATTATTGCGAAACATAAAGCCAAAACCGCTGCTGGGATAGGTATGCTGAAGCAACAACCCTGTTTATCTACTGATTTTGTTCTAGAACTATTGAGATTTTTCTGGATTTTGTAGGGTGTTTTGTTTGTTTTATTTTAATTATTGCTAATACAAGTAACTTCTGAGTTAAGTAGGCCAGCTATACCAAAATAACAAATTCAGTAATTGTTTTTGAGTGTTGTGGCAGTAAATCGGTTGAGCATCTGCTCAGAAACAAGCCTCTTCTGCTTTTACTGATCCTTTGAGCAAATTTAGATTGTTTCTGTTTAAAAGCAGCAAGCAATGTCCAACAAGTGCGACAATTGTAATCATAAATCCCTGGAATAATCTGTGTTTAGTGAGCATAAAGTAGATGAGCTGGGAAAATTTGCTCTGCATCACTCTTTCAAAAAAGGAGCCAGACTCCTCTAAACAGATCTGTGTACATCTTTAGCACAGAGAGGAATTTTTGCTTGTTTAACTACCTGCCCTGATATCTTTTAAGTGTACTGATAGGAAACTGAGATTTTATGGACATATTTGATTGGCAAGGAATAGTTTGCTTGGTTTTTTTAGGAGCTCACAGCTGGCTTGTGTTAGCAACATGAGCAGACTTTTATGCAAGCATCACTTGAACTATGCCAATGTCTGAGAGTTTTTACCTGTTTCACAGAGATACTGAATGTATGCAATCAGAGCCTACCACTTATCTAGAGTGTGGTATCCCTGGAGATCCTCTAGTTATACTTGGGGTGACTCAGAGATGTGCTGCACACCTTAACATTCACCACAGTTTTTTCTAATTACTGTACATAGATGCATCCTCAGCACAGAAAGAGGAGACTCAACTCTCATCGTGCATTGACAAGTAATTAACTCAAATATTATTGTGGACATGAAAGGCTAAAAAGCCCCTGCATATTCTCAGGGTACATGGGGATGTCATAGCTTACGTCCTGCCTGTTTGCTTCATGATATTTTTCATCTGTTGGCAGAGGTCATGTAGGAGCAGTCTCCAGGGTGATTTTGTGCAGATCCTTTGTGCCATGCTGAGGTATCTTATCAGAAAATAGATTGTTAGTTAGGGAATGGATGGTATGTAATAACAGGCCATTACTCATGTCTCTTGGTCCATAATGTGACCTACTTTTGATAAAAATGAATGACAAAAGTGACTGATTTAAGCTGTGATTAACCAAGATATTTTAAGAAAGTGTGAAATATGCACTGGCTTAGCTTTTCTCACTTGCACTAATGAAAATTTCTGAGTGGGCTTCTGTATTGAAGTCGGCCACAAAATAAAGTTACTTAAGTGAGGGAAGAAACTTTGTGTGCTTAAAATCCTACTAGGAAAAAAAAAGGCTTACTAATGCGTGGGATGATGTGTACCTAAAAGATAACAATGACAACATCATCATCATCAACAACAACAACAACAACAACAACAATAATAATAATAATAATAATAATAATAGTCTAAACTTACTTTGCCAGTTATTGCTGGGTTTGAGACCTGGTAGGACTCTTGCAGATCCTTCCCTCTGATGATGACTTATTTTAGATGTGCCAGTTTTAAGTGCAGAAGTATAAAAAACCCTTTTTCCTCTGTATCAACCACCCTTGTTTTGATTTCGGTTCTGTTGAATGGGTAATCTTATCCTTTTGCAAAAATAATTGGTTAACATGTATCACTTACCTAACACTGTCAATTATTTTTAGACTAGTGTTTCTCAAATTGATAGTTTAGAAGAAGCATTATTTTCTTTTCATACATTAAAAAGAGTGTGAGTTACATGAATTTAATATTCATTAGCTCTGTTAGCTTAATTTTTGGTTTTTTGTTGGCTTTTCTGGGTTTTTTGGCCCTCTTTGGAAAGCCTTGTTAGTTCTTGCAGACCTTTAAGTCTGTTTAAAAAATCCCGAACCTGTAATCCCTATTTACCTGCTGTGGGCTCTGTTGTGGTTTAAATATGTACAGAGCTGCTGAGAAACTGAGAGACATGGATTTGCTAAAGGGCAGCTACTCTGGTCAGCTGGGAAATGGCAGATGACCTGCCGTTGTGAAAGCACTACATTCACATCCTATCAGAGGGCCTACAGGCACATTCCCAGTGCCCCAGATGACCAAAGAGTTCTGTATCTGTGTCTGGCCACATCCAGGGCAAAGATGACATGTTACAAGTAGGCCTGTTTGATTTATAGTAAGGAAAGTTAAAGCCTTGGGCTTGGGCTTGGGGGGGGGTGTTTAAATGTGGCTTCTGTCTGTGAATGAGGAACTGCCTTTAAAAAGGGTACTGCATTTTGATTTTAATTCCCTTGTTTGTGTTAGTCTTTCCTTTCTAGATCCAGAATAGATGGGGCTATATTCAGCAAAATGTGCTTGTCCTTAAATTTCTGTGTAATTGAATACCAGCTTTCAATTCAGCTGGACTGAAATCCATTGAAAAGGAGACATTAGTGTGATGTTGGTTCAGATTTCCATGTTTTAAAGAGAAAAGCTGGCAATATACTCAATTCCGCTCTCCTTACTCTTTCACAATAGTTGCTCCCTCTTAATTGCAGTACCTTATGCAATAAATGGTCCCATGGGATTCACTAAGACTGTTTAGGGAATTGAATACCACAGTGCTAGCAGAAATGGAAAAAATTAACAGTGCTTTTAAGAAGTACAGCATTTGGCAAAACACTCAGTTTGTACATGTATCAAACATTAATTCTGTTTTTCTACTTATGAATCAATTTAAATTATTACAGAAGAATATCATGTTAATTAAGCTTTTTATGGCACTTGTGAAATTTGGGACCCTGTTAAATGAATTGTAGTTTAAATGACTTTGAACTCTACTTCTGTAGCCTTGAAAAACATTTTTTATACTCTGAAGTATATCTTGATTTGGTTGGGTTTCTCTTTGAAAAAAAGAATCTCACATTTTACAAGTTCTGCCAAAAACAGTCACATGGACAAAGCTTGGCTCATGCATACTTGAATTAGTGCTCAAACCTGCTCAGTATTGCAGGTGTCTAAAATGTTTCAGTTAAAACTGCTTTTTCTTGAGTGTCCTGGTGGGACCTTTGTGGGTTTTTTGTAGCTTTGCCTGTCCCTTTATCACTGACATAGTTGGCCAAAATAATCCTGGGTCTTGCAGCTGTGTACTGTGGACAAGCTCTGCTTTAAGTCACATGCCCATTCCTCCCAGGCATGAGACAAACATAAGCAACAAAGGCAGAAAAGCTCATGTTTGTGTTTAGAAAATGTGTTTTGTTTTAGGTAATGGGTATAACATCTATATTATAATTTTAAGGTTAAAAAAAACATCCCACTGGGTCTGTGCTTTGTCCTGGATTTACCTAGGCTATTCATTAACATCACATGTAATTTTAAGAATATAATTTAAGCAAACCCAGCTGGTTGGCTTAGATTTAAATTAATATCAGCTCAGCATGAAACATGTTGGAATTATGTCTTGTTGAATTTTTTTCTAACTGGGACTTTTTATCTGCTTTTTTCCTTTTAAATTAGCATGTTTAGGGAACTGCCTTTCAATTGGAGTTATATCATGGCTATCACATTCCTTCACTCAGGAGAAGTAGAAAAGCAAAACAGAAGTTGCAAGATGTATTTTATTAAAAGAATAGCGAACAAATAAAACAACAGAAAAACCCCCAAGCAAACAAATAAACCCTCCAAATAAACAAAAAAATCCTAAATCATGTCTCATTTCAGAGGAGACTGACTTAAGAAGTGCACAGAAAAATCCATCTGAAACAATTTTTATTTTGATTTTTGTGTTTATTTAATGACTGTTTCTTGATCTTGCTGTTGATGGTGGAGGCTGAGCTTGGTTTCCTCTGTGAATGCATAAAGCTGCTGCAGTTGTCTTCTGTTTCTTTTATTTGTTTTCACTCTGCCTACAGCATTCCCCTGTCCCTCTACTTTTAAATGTTTCCTCTAATGGCTTCATAAAATTAGCTTTAATAGTGATTGACATCACCTTTATTGTCTCTAAGGATTGACTCTTGTCTAGCTCTGTGGCTTACTCTTCAGGAAAATGTTTTATTGTCTTTATTATTAAAGACTTGAATTTCCATCTGTTTTACAGCTTTTTGATACAAAATAAGGACATAGATGCTAATATTCTGAGCCCTATTGTTACATTATTAAGTGTTTTAGAATTCTTCAGTAAAGTAAACTTCTGAAATCAAATTGCATTGGCTTCTTCAGCTATCTTTTTGGTTATCAGCTAGCAGCAATTACCAGCACTGCTTTGGTTATGTTTTGAACTTAAGAATGCAATTCTCACTTCTTTTGTCAGCTTATACTTTAACACACAAGTTTCCAATGTGGCTTGATTAAACTGTATTTACATCTAATATGTGCAGAGCTTACATGCTTCTTTTTCATGAGTTGAAGACTGGATTGCCTTCTTGAGCTTAGTAGTGAAACTGGATTCATCAAAGCTCTGAACTCTAAAGCAGGGAATTTACACCTGATGCAATGCCTTTAATTTGGTTGATGCTATAGAGGTAGCATGATGGTTACAATCTGCAATCAATTTAGGTTGCCACCAAAGTTTTACAGAGTATAAGGGTTTTTTTTTACTTCTGTAACACGCTAGGAGCAAATAGTGAGATCACCAATAACATTGCATGTGTTTTTGAATATTTGTCCTCTCAGTCAATCACCAATTCAGGCTACAGAATTGTCTTTCATATGGATTTGTGTCAATGTATCAAGAATTTTTCTCCAGGAAAACAAGGTGGTCTGGCATCACCCATCTTTGTTTACCAAATGCTATTGCTGTAACCACTATCACATTGATTAGGACTTAATTCCCTTTAATCAGCAGTGCTGTCTTAAACATGGCAGAAACAGCAGTTGTAGCTCATAACAGGGCTTAAAATGGGGCTTGTGTGTGCATAAGAATTCCAGGATTTTTTGTAGCTTGTGGTCATTCAGCTGGATAAATGTGGAACCACTTAAGTACCAAGTGCTGTTTTGGTCCTTGTTGGCAAATGAAGTTTAGGGAAAGAGAAGCTGTTTAAGTGAAGTAATGAGTTATATAGCTCAAACATAGCAGAGGTTCATAGTGTTCAGATATGAATGGGATTCCTATACAATGCTTTTAGCTTTCATGGGAATTCCAGATTTAGACTCGTAGTTACAAATAATTTAATTTTTTGTGAGTAGAGTGGTGGTCTTTGACTATATGCAAACTACACAATTCAGCTCTAAAATGTCTCAGAGAACTTGTGGATTGGTGTTAGGATTTTGGACAGCCTCATACTTCAGCAGAAGAGTATTGCTTGTGTCTCTGTACCATGAAAATTTTATGCTTTTTGGAAATTGTATTGACTGGGCAGCTTAAATGCTTCCTGCCTTTCAGGATTCAGAAATTCCATTGTGCCAAAGGAGTCCTGAGGTGGTAGCTACTTTGGAAACTGATTTTTAAAAAGGCTGTGTTTGGAGGATAATATTATGTGTTCCTCAAACTGCCCTGCTCTTCCCTTTAGTTGGTGCTTCTCTAGGTGGCATTCCTCTCATGCTTTTGTTCTAATCTCTTTCTTCACAACATGAAAGAAAATCCTCTGTTTCATGTGTTCTAGGACTTCTTTTCATCTTTCGAAGTGATGTTCCTTACTTTGTGATGTAATTGCCTACATGAGCTTGTTTTTGAGCTGTAAAACTAGGTATTGTTTTTGTTGGCAGGGTTATAATGTTTGCCATTTACCACATGCCATTGATTGGTAACAGTAATGAAGTAAAAAACTGAATGTTTTCTTCTCTCATTTTTCTGTTTCTCACAGGTTCATTGCTAAACCATGTGCCTTAGGCCTTAAAGTCCAAGCCAATGGACCACAGAAAGCTCAACCTAATGCTATCTTGGAGAAGGTTTTCACAGCTATTACAAAGGTAGTGTGTCTGACTCAAATATTTACCTTGTGAAGTGGGATGTGGCACTGTGAACTATGTCTGAACAAAGCAAGGCTAACAGATAAATGCAGTGGGCATTTTTGCATCTCATATCACAAATTCAGATATTGGGGATGTCATTAATGCCAGCTTGAGTGGTTGTGTATCCCTTTATGATGTCTCCTGTAAGTTTTCAATAAAAAATTGTCACAGAAACACTTTGTAGATGCCATATGGCCACCTACATTTTTTTGATTCTTATCTGTTTTTGCTTCTTATCTATTTTGCATCAATTTTGCAAAATTGTTGGGGTTTTTAGAAAAAAAGGGTTTGTTGTAAGCCAGTAATATTGATACTGAGTTTTCCATGAAACTTCAAAGCTACTCCTTCTAGGGAAAGGCCTGTTTTGCTGGTGTCCCAGCTAAAGGAGAGCAACCTAGAAAAGTGGGGAGAAACTGACTTAAAAATGTTTTATTTACAGCTTGCATATCTTTCTTGTACAAGATTTCCCCCCACAACTTACATAACTGTCTCTACATCTCACACCATATGACATCTCAACCTGTTTGTTGTTCTGTCCATGTTTTCAGGCATCCCAAATTTTTCTGCAGGAGCTTTCCATTCCCACCTTGGCTCCAGACTGCAGCTGGGCAGCAGTGTAAACAGAGAGTATTAAAGTCATAGAGGATAAAACTGGGTTCAGTGTCACAGACAGTGAAATAGGCTGTGGATCTGTCTTGCTTGTGTGTCCTATACTACCCAGAGATCACCATGGCACTTGCTGTGACTTTGTCCTGTTCTCAGGGAGGGAATTGCATGTGCCTTGTTTCTGAAAGCTTCAGGATATACTCTCACACAGACTAAGCTGAAGGAAGAATGGTTAAGTTTTGTTAGTTGTGGGGTTGTTTATTTGTTTGTTTTTAATATTTCGTCATAAAATCTGGTAGTCAGACACAGGGCCTGAAATATCTGTGAGTGTGAAGAGCTCCAAACAAAAGTGTCTGCTTTCCTGCAAGAATCTGGTAGCTGCTCTCAGAGAAAGTGTCCAGTTTCTGGACCTGCCTTTTCTGAATCCTATACAGCAGTTCTTTCTAGTCAAACTCCCAAGAGCTGCATCAAACATTTCATTTTTCTAAGGTTACAGAAATTGCTTTTCTTAACCTTCTATTGAAAAACTAGTAGATACTTTGGTTGACTAAAAAACTTTGTTGAGATGGATGCCAAATCCATCCAACTTCAACCTTCTCTTGTCTCATCCTTTAATTTCCTTCTCTTTCCTGTGTTTTCTTGGAGGCTGATAGACAAAACTTCGGCCTAACAGAAATTTGTTTGTTTGTGTCTTGCAACAATTAAAAATTTAAGGCTCTTTGTTGTAAGAGCTCTTGTACTTCATTCAATATATGTAACTGGTTTGCAGAAATAAAGCTAAAGTTCCAGAAAACAGATTGTGCATTTTTCTGTTTATTTAAAAAATGATGTGATCAGGAGAAATATATAAGTAGTACATATGCCTCACTGTACATGTAGAATTGCTCTATGATTGGAGATTCATCCAGTACTGCTCTTCTAATTAAAGACAAACTAATTTTCTTTTGCCTTACCTCTGCACTGGTTTGCACCCACGCTAATGATGTGAGACTTCTACATTTTCTGCTTTGGAGAATATTCGTGTGTATTTAGTTTTACAGAAAACAATTCCAGAAAATGTCTCCCTGTTGTCAAGGTGATTTGCCTTTTGAAGTTGCCACTTTGTTTAGCGACCTCATTTTTTAACATTATTGTGCAGAAACATGGGATTTATCTTTTTTGCGTGTCAGTCAAACCATCTTCCCTAGTGCAACAGTCGATAGGACAAAGATCCTGATGTAGGAGAGTGGAACAGGTATTAGGACAAAGATCCTGATGTAGGAGAGTGGAACAGGTATTAGGACAAAGATCCTGATGTAGGAGAGTGGAACAGGTATTAGTGTGTGGCAGGCAGTGGAGTGTTTGTAAGAGCCACTGCTCCAGAAATGCATGGCATTTTATGGCTGCTAAACTTCACTTCCAAGTTTCAAGTAAGTTTCAATCCCATTGTCCCTTAAAAGTTTTTTATCAGTAATGGACCAGCATGGCATATTACAGCATCTGTCCTTCTAGATTAATTGTCATTGTAAATGTATTCTGACGGGAATCTGCCAATAGAGATTTCTGTGAATGTATTTCTGTGTATCCATGTGTCTGACAGACAGCCTTGGTAAGAAGGCAAGAGTCAATTTCACTGGTTCTGAATTTAAAGTGTTAATGCAGTTGAGCTAGGGAATAATTTTTGTGCTTCTCTGTTTTGTAGCATCCAGATGAGAAGAGGCTGGAAGGGCTCTCCAAGCAGCTGGACTGGGATGTGCGCAGCATTCAGCGTTGGTTCCGACAAAGGCGCAACCAGGAAAAGCCCAGCACCCTTAGGAAGTTCTGTGAGAGCATGTAAGGATGCATGTTCCCTTCTTGAGTCTTGTTGAGCCTGTGTTCTCATCAGTTTTCCCCTTTGTTTTTCACAGGTACTTTTGCAGACAGTTAGAAAATTATACAAATTGGTAGAATATAAATAATGAGAAAATTAATCTTCATTGTCCTGGAGGAGTCAGATTGTACTTTTCAGGTATTTTCAGTGGTCAAAAGCTTCCAGAAATCATGTTGCTCTGATTCTACACTATCAGGGCACCAGCTAACACCAAATCACCTGATGTTAGTGTGCTGTGCTTACAGCACTACCTTTAGCCATACAAGCTGATGGATGTCTGAAATGGAGGAATAAAGATAAAAGGCAGTTGGGTTGTTAAATAAAAAGAAGACAAAAGATAAATTGTCTAAAGATGATTGCCCTTAGTTAAATCTGTCCATCACAGCGCTAAGTGAGGTACTTCAGAAAGTTTTGACCAAAGAAATCCTTTGGTATGGGGTCTGTAGCCTTTTCATAGCTATTCAGTTAATGGGGTGGCTTTTCAGACATGTAGTGACTGTGTGTGACAGGTGCTTTGAAGCTCTGAGCTCCTGAAGTTCATGTTCCCACAGCAGTCATGGGAAGGGGAGCACTCCAGTCTTCAGTAATTCAGGTGCCAGTGGAGAGTTTCGACAGAACAAAGTGTGCCCTTATCTCATAAGCAAGAGCAGAGCAAGCAGAATGACAGTGATCTCTGCCTACACCTTCATCCTGCTGAGCTGCTGTTGTCCCTCCAGAGAAGGCTTCAGTTTTCCTGGGAACAGCACTGATTGACTGTGGCGTGGGAAGAAAAGTGAGAGAACCCACGGCAAATGTGGATCTGCCTAAAAAGAACTCCAACTCTTTTCACATGGAGACGATTTAATTTACTGCTAGACAAAGTGTTCCTTGGGCCCAGAGTGGCTTTTCCATGATGAAAGGGAAGAGGAGCTGTGCCAGAAGGGCTGTAGGCCATTTTTGACTGCCTTATCTTTCTTGCAAATGAATAGCGTGGGCACTATCTAAGGTAGAGTAGCTTCAATGTGACAAAAGCTGAGAGTGAAATTTAATGATAAACACACTTGCCTGAGATGAATGATGCCAAAGATCCAGCTCCAAACACACTATGCCAGTAACTTCATTACTAGATTCTTATTGTCACAGATTTCTCACGTTTTCTAACCCTTCCCTTCTTTTCAAACAATTACAATTCTGATCATGAACAGAGTGCAGAGAAACCCCAAAACCTACACTGCTCGCTGCTTCTTGAGAGGGAAGGGGTGTTTGGTGGGTTTTTTAGTTTTGTTTTGCTTTTGTTTTGTTTGTTTGTTTTTATAGGTTTTTTGTTGTTTTGTGCTGTGGGTTTGGGTTTTTTTTGTTTTGTTGTGGTTGGTTTGGTTTGGGTTTTTTTTTTTTTTTCGTGGGGAGTATTTTGATGGTTTTGTTGGTTGTTTGAATGGAATAATTCCTTTGCTGCCAGCGTTTGTAAGATATTCAGGCCACGGGCAGATGATGGTTATATGAAGAAAAACACAGTAGTAAAATCTCCTGTTTATAGATACTGTTTGTGTCGCAGCATTATAGTGAAAATAAATTACTTTTTCAGGAACCTTTCATAACCAGTATTCACGCCATAGAGTTGTGTCTGTCAATGTGGAAGAGAAGGTGTAATTTGATTTTTGGAGCCACAGAGACCCTAATGGTAGACCCTAGTGGTGTTACATACCTGCTTAAGCTTTCAGATGTTATGGTGATAAGTATTTATATGAAACATGAAATAGATAATTTCACTAGGTGGTGATTAATGTACATAATCACCAGGTGGTGATTAATGATCCAGTCAGAAAGTAATAAATGCAGCACTGAGTATTATTTTACTAGCAAGTCAGTCCTCATATCCCAAGGATTAGGTGATTCTGGCATGAAACCTGGAGTTCAAGTCACAGTTTGTAGTCACTAGGAAAGGTATCCACCTAGTAAACCTCAGATTGCAAAGCTCAGGCACTTAGCCCACTCTATTAGTTGCAGAGAATAGTCTGTCCATAGCTTTTCTTTCTATTTTGTGAATTTAGACCATTTGCACTCCTTTCTTCAACTTGAAAGTCCAACATGCGTAAAGGAGGGGAAAAAAGTGGTCAACTAAGTGTGCAAAATGAACTTTTCTACTTCCATGTATTTCTGTTGGGTTTTTATTATTCTTTTTTCTCTCTCCCTATGGCACAGCCTAAATCAAGAATATTACCTTGCTTATTGCCACACAGAATACAGAATCCAATAATGTCTTTGTTAATGTTTGATGTGTCAGAAAGCCAATGCAGGAGTGATTCCCAAACCACTTCCAGTGTCTTCCCAGTTTCAGTGTATTGTTTCTGCTCATACTACCAGTGTGTAGGCATGTCTGGTTTTCTCAAAGGAAGAGAGAGCATTCTGTCCTCTCCCCTTGTTGTCTGGCACAAAGGGAGAGAACCTGTGATGCTGTAAGTTACTAGCCTGGGATTTTGGAATGTCATCAGGCCGATGGCTTGTCTGTCCTACAGCTATGTACATTTAAGCAAGCTGTTTATTAGAGATATTTATGTGGTTTCTAAGGAGTGTCTGGAAGAAACATATGGCCAAGAGAGATGTTTTGAGTTTATGCAAGATTCTGCATGTGAAAACATGGAAATGTGCAGACTGAAGAGCCAAAGATCTATTTTTTCCTCCCCTTTATTCTCTAGAAGAAGTTTGGATACTAAATTGTCTGTAAGTAGGGTGTCTTTTAGTTTTGATGTAGGGGAGAGAAGAGCCTCTCTCTTGTATCCTAGCTAGATATTCTTTTTCCTAAGGAATTGAAATTTTGTTTATGCACATTTTGTTGTTGCTTTGGAGGAAGATTTTATCTGTCTGTGCCTGTATATGTGTGTGTGTGTGTGTGTGTGTTCATATATGTGTATAGATATAGAGGAGTACCAATTGGGAGGTTTTTTGCTTGTTATACGCGTTTGTGTGAAAATTCTGTGGGCTGTTTGCAACTTCTTGGACATACTGCTTTTCTCAACTAGCAGAGTAATTCTGTCCTACAAAGTTGTACTGGAAAAATAACTGTGCAAGGGAAAGAAACGAAGACAGCTGTTTGGTTGTTGAAATTCTGAACTGTGCTGATGCACATGATAACAGAATGTGTGAAAGAATTAATCAGTCTGTGCTCTGTGTTGAGCAGTAAAGCATTAGAAAATAAATAGGCTTTTAGCTCTGAGTATTTAATAGCATCAGGCTCTCCTAGGCCAGCTTCTAACACACTTCTGATCTGAGGAAAAATTTGTGGTAGATGGTACTTTGAGTCCATTTAATTTTGATTTGTCAGCTGCTCCAGTGCTAGATGGAATGAAGGACTTACCAGTGTTTCATGACTAGAAAAGCAAAGGGGGGATGAGTCTGTGAAGACCCACAACATGCTCTGCAGCAAGTCTGGTAGTTACTCTTCAGTGGCCACAGAACTGCACTATCTCCTTTGTTTTCCTTTGCTGTTTTCCATGGAATGGGAATTGCTGTTACTTGGGCAATCAGATATTTTGTATTGTGTTGATAAGTGGATTATGACATGAGGGGCAAGTAGGCTCAGGTGTTGGCAGAGTCACATTTGTGAGGCAGCTTTTGGATGAAGGATGTAGATGTTCAATGAAATGTGAAGGGAGTGGGAGTCTGTGAAATTGTTCCAGAACAGGGAAGATGTGACTTTGCTGAGTGCAAGAGGTGTTTATTATGGCTTCAGGTGGTAGGGCAGTTGAGAAAGGAGACTCTTAATTGCTAATAAATGGTAACTGAAGCGCAGAGTAACAAAGATGATCTGGCAATTTTTATCTGTCCTAAGCATGTAAAATACTGCCTTTTTACAATAGTACTATAAGAGTTGCATGTAGACTCTGGAGTTAATACATTCAAGGACCTATTACTCTCTTAAAAGAATTATGTCTAGTAACATCACTGAAGAGAGATGTGCTTGAATGCAAAGCCTCTGTAGAAAGTAAAAGTGAATGAGGCATTTATACTGAGACTCACGTCAGGGAAACTAGAGCTATACAAAAAGGCCTGGAGTCATGTTTGACTATGTAAAACCAAGACAGAAATCCTGATCTGTTTTACATCAGGGTAAGATGTAAAGTTGCTCCACAAGAGTAGCACTCAATAGTTCTGCATGTTACTGATTCCTTTGCTACTCTCTAAGCCATATATGAAGTCAGTATGGAAAAGTATTGATGGAGCCTTTTATTTTATGTAAATGTATGTTTTTGTATGATGTCATTCAACACTGGTTCACTGATGGCCTCCCTGCTCAAAGAGAAAGAGAGTTAAGACAGTATTGATTGCCTTGAGTTATGTAATACATAGTGATTTGTAGCTTGAGTCCCTGGACACACAAATAAGTGAATGGCTGGCAAGTTGTCCTAATTTTAAAGTTGTGAGAGCACAGTGCAGCCATGTCAGCAATTTTGATTCTTCTCTAACACTTGTTCTCTGCTAAATCTATATTAACCATCTTCCATGTACCTCCTCTCCAGTACACACTTCCAAAGGCAGACTCTGGGCAATCATGCCCGGCTGCTTCAGCGTGGTTTGCTGTGGGTTTATGCCTTCAGCTTTGCCTCTTGGAACATCTGTCTTTTTAGGCTGGGCCTCAGGACTTCTCACTGCCCTAACATGGTGTTAGGGAGAAATTACAACATTGGTTAAGTGTCAGGAGTTGCCAACCCTCTTTCCCGGCTATTCTGCTGGAGCAGACAGGCAAAGATGTCCATGCCATGTCCTCAATAATATGCTCACTGTATTTTAAGACTTTAGTGCTTTAAGCGCTTATTATTTTGCATCTTGTGAAATTCCCTCTTCCCTCAAGTTGAATTATTTAAAATTATGAATTCCCTGCCCTTACTGCCTTCTGTGACACAGTTTTTAACACAATTAATAAATTTAAATTAACTCATGCGCTCATCCTGCAAAGACACCATCACTTAGCATTATCATTGTACATTAAGCAAGGTTATAATTAACTAGATTTCCATTCTCTTGTGGGTTGTATGGGCTCACCATTATCTTATATTGTGGAAATTAAATAATTTCTCCCTAAGTTCTAATTAATGTGAACACAAATCCAAAATTACAGTCACAGTATAACAATTTAAGACAACTAAAGGAAAACTGAAAAGACTGCAGTAGCTACTGTTTTCTTGTGTTCTCTGCACCTTAAACTGTCTAGTTCTTCATTGTGGCAGAACAAGCTGCCACCTTCAGTCAGCCTCAGCTTTAAATAAAGTTGGCAAACTGGAGACAAGTGCCTTGAAACACTGAAGAGTTAAGTGGCAATAAGATATTATTTTATACACAGCAATGAATGAATTTTATTTTATACACTGCAAATCCTTACTTCTCTCTTCTCCCTTGTATTTATGTTATTACACAATTTTATTTCATATTTGATTGCCTTTCATTTTATAGATCCATGGACTATGCCTCTTCACAGAGACACAGAGTTAAGAGGAGAATTAGCTTTCACATTGTTTAACATTTTTCACTTACATATAACTAGGCATATAACTACACTGTTTTCTGTGTTAGGAAGTTGTCTGCCAATGGCAAGGGGCTTGCAGCTGTCTCTGTGAGAACATGTACGTGATGCTGATGGAGATGAGAAACTTCCTAGTTTGTCTAATGCTTTTGGGGATGATGGTAGGTAATGTAGCTATAGGCACATGGTAACCTATGTTTGATACAGCTTCTGTCTTCTGCTTTGGTGTCTCACCATTGACCTGCTGTGGCAGCACACAGAGCCCAGGCTGCACTGGGGACCTTTCTGGTAACTTCATCTCTATGCTCCTGTTTTGCATTATATGTAAACCCATGAACTCATTACATTTTACTGATACTATCAGTGTGACAGGCCCTTCTGCTTGTATTGACTGGTGACCAGGATTTGCTCATACAGGCATGTTTATTTTTCACTTCCCTGAAGTTCAAGAAACTAGCAGATTTAAAAAAGGGTATGTGAGATTTAAATACTTCACTAATTTTTTCAGAAGATTCAAGTAGTGCATCAGCTCATGTAGTCCTGGTTATTGGCAGGGTAAATCTTCTAAGCTCAGGCCCTGAAACAGCCTGAAATTGTGACTATCAGACAGGAAGTATTCAGTATAAGGTGCTGCAGAAAGTGTGCTTTGAAATTCTTGATGCTATCCCTTATGGTTAGTTTTTGACATACTTTAAGACTAATGAATATAGTTTGGTTAGATGGTGCTTCCTGGTAAATTTGGAGTTCTATCTTCTTTATCTGCTCTGATAAAAGCACTTTTGCAAGAACAATAGTGCAAAAATTTCCTGTCCCTCTTTCTTTGTACAGTGCTTGGAATGCTGAGGGAAAATAAATCTTTAAAGATAAAAAATGGACCAAAAAAAAGCCTTCACTGTAATGAGCAACTTGTAGAGGTTTTTTTTAAGTTTTCAATGATCCAACAAGCAATGAATGAGAGACACAGAAAGGGATGGAACATAAATGACAAAGTAAATACATTTCTTTGGCATGTAAAAGGGAAAACAAAATTGACAAGATGAGGTTTGAATACTCTGCTATAAACATTGCTTATCCTCCAATTTTAGCTAGAATAGCCCTGCAACTCCCACTTGGAAGTTGGGGAGGTTTATCTTCTGAAATGGAAATACAGAATGTGAAGACAAAGCAGGCCCTCCCTGGCAGACTGATCTCTGCCCGTGTAGTCAGAGGCTGTGTGGCTGCTGTGCACAGCCTGGGATGTGCTGCTGGCACATCCTCAGGGAAATGGGGAAGCAGCACTGGCACCCAGCCTGCCTCCACACAGGTCAAACCCCTAAGGGTTCAGCATCTGCTTCAGCAGGGCAAAAACCACTCTGGGGCACACTTAATGCTACAGGAAAGTAACATTCAGCATGGGAACAAAAGAAAAGAGGTAATGCATGTTGGTCTAAGAAGGTGGTTACCTGACACAAAGGTGCCCTATGCATACAAATGTTGGCCATCATTGCTGGACAACATTATTAGGTGAAATTCAAATGCAGTCTGGAAGATCCAAGTTTTCATTCCTCTAGAACTGTAAAGGAGTGGGACAGTGAGCAGCTGCTGTGTCTGCAGACAGGTGAGTCGTGAGATCATTGTGAGAATGGAGAGAGGAGGTCCCTGTTAGAAAGACTTTGGATTGGTTTCTCTCTCCAAGACTCATCAGCTGTTTGCATTGAGCATCACTGATGAGAAAACAGGTCTGCTGGTCAGACCACAAGGCAGCAACATCTGGTTTTTCTGTGTGTGCTTCCCATGAGCTTTCCAGATAATATCTCTTTGTAGGTCAGGATTTGGCAAGGATCATAGGTCTCTGAGGTCTTATTTTTATTTTATGTAGCCCTCAAAGTACTCAGAAGAGAACAGTTGCATAATCATTGAACAGAAACTATGAGGCCTAGAATGAGTTACCAAAACACCTTTTGTATTATACATATTTTCTGGCCTAATTATAAAACCACACTTTATTATTTATAAAACTGCATCACTTCAAAATTTATTACTGTGTTTCCTTTCCTCTTTTCTGCGCTACTAAATTTTGCTCTTAAGACTTTCAGAGATGCATTTCGAGCATACAAATTTAGGACAGGACTGGTCTCAAGTGGCACTGTAATACTAAATATTAAATAACTGATTCAAACTGCAACCAAGAGGAAAATTAGATGACAGTCAAGTCTTAATCCAGAAGATTGAAGAGGAGAGCAATGCAGTGTTCTCTATTTATCATGCCTGATATTTTACACATCTTAGTGAGTTGTGCATAACTGCCTTCTTCCTTATATAACATCTGCTTAACCACAGTGCAGGAACTATTTACCATTTGCATGGTCCAGGCTGACTCCATGCCAAAAGAGGCAAGAAGATTTTATTCATTTATTTACCTATGTATTATTTTCAATTAACATTTTTTTGTATCTGCTTGCATCTGTCAGGCTTTGTGGAAATGCAGCAAATTATCATTACAGAAATCTGGGAAGGCAGGAAATTGGAAGAGTGGAGCTTCTTCCATCAACCATACAGTCATACTTGCAGCTTTGCATTAGAATAGGTATCAGGATTGAAGATAAGTAAAGATTTAGTGGAGTCTACTGTTTGACCTCCTATTTATTGGATGGATTAAGCATTATTTTTCACTGTTCTGTCTTGTATTTTTACATTATTTGTTGCCTAAAAATAGTATCTTTAGGGACGTTTTTTGTTGGTTTTGGGAGAAGGGTTACCTTTTGTTGTGTTTAGTTTTGGTTTTAACTTAAAGTTGGAGTAATAGGTAGGTAGACAATGTCACAAATATTAAGAAGTTGATCCAGAAGTTCAGAGTCCATTTTTTTTAGGATGATCCTGTAAATATTTGTCTTTAGAGGTAGTCATCTAGAAGGAATGTAAACCTCTGGCTATGTCAGAAGCAATATTAATTGGATTAAGTATTCTTGAGTGAATCAGAAAGTTGAAGGCTGTCATACTGTAGTTGGGGGAGCAGAAAAATGCAATTTGAGGATAAAACAGACTGCTTTAAGTCACAGTGAGCATGTGTGGAACTTAGTGGTGCTTCTCATTTAAAAGAAATGAACACTGAATACTGCTTAAGCTCAGCCTCAGAAATGCTCCTTTGAGCACTCTCACAGTGAATAAAATTTTCACAGCCAAAGGAAAGCATTGCAGCAAAAAGTAGTTTTCAGTCCCAGCTAATGAGTCCATAGCCCAGGTACATGTTTGTGCAGTCCATTCAGATTGTGAGGACTGGAATGGAGAAGCTGTGTAATGGTACTTCAAGCCTTCTCATCTCCAGAACCAAGACCTGCAACTGTGGAGATTGCATGAAGCTCAGTTTGACTTTCAGTCCAAAGCCTGAGCACAGAGGTCTGTGAGCCACTGCCAGAAGGTGAGCAGGGGATGATGGAGAACAGCAAAACTTACATTTTACTGGAATCCTTCATTTACACATGGAAGTGTATTTCCATGGAAAAACTTCAGGCATCTGCATTTTCTCTGAAAATAGTTTTCAGAGCCAGAGAGCCAGTTTCTTCAAGTGCAGACAATGTGGTGAGCCTATGACTAGTTGCTAAATAACAATGAGGTTTTTTTAAGGTTAACTGTTTTGAAGTGTGGCATTCTTACATTGCTGTTTGTGGCCCTGTCTGTAGCAAACCAGTGGCAAAGGCATCTCTGTAAATAACAGCTACAATTCTGCAAGAATAATGGGTTTTATGTTTTTAACATTCTGTATTTACTGTGTTTGGTGTTTTGTTGTCAGCAGTTAGATAGCTTTGGATCCTTGCTGAGCAGCAGACACTGGTTTGGCATCAGAGCCATAAGCACTGTGCACTGCGAGCTGGGTGCTGCAAAGTTCTGCAGGAGTGCCAGTGTTCACAGCCTGGCCACTCAGTCTTCCTGCAAAAACAGTGGAAAAAAGGGAAAACTGCAGGAGCAGAGAGGCCTTGTGGCTCTTCACCCTTGCCCTAGGGAGAAGTGTTGTCCATTTTTCTTAGGGAGGCACCCCTGCTGAGCTCACTCAGCTGGACATGAGCCCCATGTGGTGAGCTCTGCAAAAAGTATGGAGTAGGGAAGTGCTTTGCTTGACCACTGATTAAGCCTTTTTTTTTTTTTTTTGTTAGCCATAGTTTAATTTCATATTTCAGTGCAAAAATTCAGAGGAAAATTTAAAGGAAAAAATTTCATTGGTGTGATGAAGGGAACCTGACAAGACATAAGCATGAAATTGGTGAAGTGCTTGCTCAAGTGGGCACTTTAAATAGGTTTTGCTGAATTGAGCATGCCATGGGTATATCAGGTTAGTTGGTGGAGGCTCTCCAACTTTTCCATCTTTTTAGATGATGTTCTGTGTCATGCTGAAGCATCTTTAAAATTTCATTAGCAGCTCAAAGTTAAAGGGGTTGAGACTGCTGTGGACTGGGAATGCATTCAAATGTAGAACAGGAGCAGTCAGATATGCTGCTGCACCTTTGAGGGACTCTACAGCATTCTTTTTAAGACTACATTAGAAAATAATTTATTTTTCTGTTATGGCAGAGTCACTCTTCAGCTTGACTTTTTTGCTGCAGGGTGTCACATTCATGTTTGAAGCACTGGCCTGGTAAGCAACAGCACAACCTGAAGAATTTGCTGGAAGGTCCATAAGTCCATTTGATCTCCCTTGTTCAGATGCAAGCCTGGTTCAGTTTGGAAGTCTTATAGTGGAGGACTAAAGTGAACCTCATAAACCTTATTGTGAGCAGACAGATCAGGTCTTTCAGAGCTCTTGTGCCTTGAGTGCTTTCGTCTAGGTTTGCTGGATTTAAACTAACTTCAGCCTTTCAAGCAGCACACTTAGTCTGTAAATGGGTAATTCAGGTTTTGTCTCTATACAACTGACCAAAGGAATGTTTGAAGTCTGAGGGACAGAGTAAATTCTCACAAAACAGAGAAGCTTCAGCTGTTTTCATCTTTCAGTCAAGCATGAATTGATGTGGCAGTGGCCCATGATGGAGTGCTTCACCTTGTGGCCTCATCTGTATGTCTTTAATAGGGCAGAGAATATTGCTGGGGGAAAAGGGGAACAAAAGATATTTTAGTGTGCATCTTGCCTTGCTTTTCCTGTTCTCTTGGGCTCTGCTACTGCTGCCTTAGAAGAAGTTGCTTTCCCTGCTGAAGACAACCAGCTGTGACCAAACAGCAACAGTATCCAGTGACATGTGGACACTCAGCATGAGCTGCCCATGCTTAAGGAGGGTATTAGAAAGTGTCCTAGGAGGCACCTAGGACATCTTCCCTTTCTTGGGTTCTCTAACTATTCAGACTGTGCTTAGGCTAGAGGCACAGACTTTTCAACATTAGATTTGGGACTACTACCTAGGACAAATTTGAGACAGCGCTTCATCAACTACCACTTTGTGAATTCAGTTGGAATAAAACTCAATAACCACACACTAAGAAAGGTGTCCTCTTCCATGATGTCCTGTGCAGACAGAAAGAACATTTTGCCCAAGTTCCCAAATGCAGAGATGTTTTGGACACTGGGCTAAACCGTGAATAGGTGTGATTACTGCTCATAACATTTTCCCTTTATTTGCATTTCCTCATCAATGGGCTTCAGTGAGACCCAAATAGAGGCATTAAGAAGTATGTACTGTAGATTGAAATCCATCATTCATATTAGAGTACTTGTTGCAAGAGAATTGATTTGAGAGTTCACCTTTGGAGGAATCTTGCTTGGACATATCTGCACTGTATGAAAGGTATTTCTCACATACATTCTGTCCAAGTACTCTATGTTCACAGTGTCTTGAAAGTGCCAGCATGAAAACAGCGTACCATGTTACTACAGTGCCCAAACCCTTGAAGGCTTTGCTATTTCTCTCATATCAGTTTAATAAATCAATTTCTTCCATGCTATAGGACTACAGTGTAAAATAGAGTTTCTGTTCAACTGAAGTATTGCACTTTAAATCTCATTGATGTTCTTACACTCTCCTCAAATTGGCAGAGAGTTATTTATGTATGACACAACTGTCTTTCTAAATACTTGTAAAAGTAGTTTTGAAGATAAAAGTTTGGATTAACCTTTAACATAGGAACATTTTCAGTTTTGTAACCATTCCAGTAATGTTTGAAAGCACTCCAGTGCCAATTAACTGGAAGCTAATAGTTTTGCCAATGGAGAGAAAGTTGTAAGTGCTGTAAAATGTGTCATTGAAGATGATTCACGTTGCAGCATTGCTTCACACTAAGGTAGCTAAATCTCATCCTGCTATAAACATTATGATTATTACTTCTCTGGTGTTTATATTAAGCATGTTTGTGTAGTCAGTCCAACCCTTGGGAAAAAAAAAACAAATGAGGAATTCCTCTAAGAATTTATACGGCACAAGGTTATGATTTTATTTTCTTAGACTTACAGTAGTTCTTTCATAAGTGAGTAATGGGTCCAAGAGATAGGAAGTTACTCTGTCTTCTTTTCTTGAAGACTGGAGAAAGACAGAGGTGAGGATGATTTTGTATTAAATCTCCTGGTGTTTTCTCTTATTTTCCATGGAATCCTGTTCTTAACTTCTAGTTTGCCTCTATCTGAAAAGAAAAACCAGAAGCTCAGCAATTATTCTGAGTGCATTTGGGAAAATGTAGATCATTTTTATCAAGGGATGCATGGGAAGTGGATGTAAATTATGGATATATATCTGTATCCAGCATATCTATCTGTCCTAAATGCACTCCCTAAAACCAAGTGTGGAGTGCTGGGATCTGCCAAGTGAATTTCCAGCTCATTGTGAATGGCACTTTTCATTTCTAAAGAGTCTGTTTGACAGGCAGTATTCCCAAGTCACCTGTTGAAGTCTTAATAAAATTCTTATTATCTTTTTCCTGGTGTCTAGTAAGAGATGAACTTTCCTGCAACAGATGGGTAAATTGTCCTCTCTCCTCCAATGTCCTGCTAGTTTTCATTAAACTTTTAAAAACTTAATATCTTTGAAAATGTGTGAGGATTTTCTTCCCTCCGTTTAGATAAAATCAGCAAGTATTTTCAGAGAGCTGATGAGAGGCCAGGAAAAGCAAAATGAGCACAATGCTTGATAACAGAAGTTATAGAAAACCAGACCAAAATTTTGCTTCAACTTCTGTTAATTTAACCAGGGTGTGGTGGTTTGGTGGTGAAATAAGAAATCATGTGTTGAACTGTAAAATATGTAAACCTGGTATCCTAGAGTTAATCTCTTGTGCCTTTTGCAGGTGGAGATTTACATTTTACCTTTATATATTTACCTATGGAGTACGGTTCCTGAAAAAGGTAGGCACTTATATTATTATGCTTTCATAATCACAGACTTGAAGTCTTGTACAGGTACGATATAAAGCTCAGGAATAAAGTCAATGTTCACAAGGAGTGAAAATTGAAATTTAATTTGCATTCATAAAATGCTTTGCTACTAGCATTGGTAAGGAATATAAGTTCTTATCAATATTTAATGGGGTTCTTCTGTGTGAGGAAATGGACCAAGATACCAACTTTGAAAGAGAAGATGATACTTTGTTACTAGCTGCCAGCTCCAGTCTACTGTTTTTAGATCAGGTTTAAATTATTTGTGACTGCAGAGTGGGTGGGTGGCCCACAAAATCATTTAATGTGAAGCATTTCCATCCAATCCTCATTGCCCCCATTCTTTGTAAAATGGCAAATGCTAGATGTGACCATCCCCATCTTAGTTTTCAGACTTCTGAATGAGATGTTTTAGCACTGAAGGACTAAAGCTAGCATACACTACAGCATTCTTTGTGTATTTATAAATCACTAATATTTGAAACATAAAAGATAAGTAACCAATTAAATTTCCACTTTGATCATGTATATGCAAATTCTTTGGTTTCTGAATGAAACTGAGATTTTTCAGCTCTACCATTTGTTTCATTTGCATGTCTACAAAACACTTCTTTGCAGAGTACCACACCAATAGTCATGTCAACAAAACATTAAGTTCCAGTGAGTGCCAGTGGCATTAAACTGACTGTTTTGCTTATCATTAACACAGGAATGAGATAATGTTTTTGTTTTCCTCAGTAATATTTGTAGTTAAATAAATGGTGGCTTTGCTCATTAAGAGTTAATGGTCTGACTGTGCTCCAATTAAATGGAAAAAATATCATTATCTTTGGTGATAAAGAAACAGAGCAAAGAGTTCAGGATTAGCTTGTTTCTTGCTTGCTCACCCTTGGTGCTAAGCAGTGCCTGTATAGTGCTGTAAAATGAAAAAACAAGCATATGGAAGCAAAGCTTCCAGGTGACATATATAGACTTTTCACATTTAATTTCCTTTCTTTAATTGCCCATGAGAATTACAAACTCACAGAAGAGGATTAATTTTCTGTGAGTCTTCTGAAGTCTGTACTGAGACTTGGAAACCTGAAGTTGCATGTAGGTATTCTACTGGGAAAAGAATCATCAGCTTGGATAAACAAATCAGACTGAATTTTTCAAATTCAGTCTTGAAGTAAGGCAGATGATACAAGTATGCTGTGGCTATATTTAAAAAATGCTGGGTGCAACAAGCTTCTGTGTGTATGCAGCTGATGGAGTGTCCTTCCTAATGAATCACCCCCTACGGGAGGACTGAGAACTGTCTGGTGGGTAGTTACAATTTCTAGTGGTGCATCTAGCTTGCAAAAGAACAGGGAAAGCCATGTTGAAGTGTAAATTTGACTCCAAAAGGCCACTCAAGGGACATAAATGTATGGAAGGCAAATAAAAAATAGCAGGGTAGTATGAAGGAAAAAAACTCGACAGGTAGAGCTCCACTTCTTCTGTTATGAAATTTCCCCTTTCTTGAAACTATAGGATGTTTCAAATGAAGGAACTGAAGTGCTTATCCTCATGTGTGCACTAACCACTGAGCCAGTGAGCTTCTGTGTGACAGCAGGAGATGTTCTGTTAGTGGCCCACAGTTTCTGTGTGCACATTGAGAGAAACTGGCTTCATGCTTTTTTGTGAGAGACAATGTTGTGTTCTGTTGCTCAGCTGAGCTGACTGATTCTTTGCCTCTTTTTGGAATAAAATAGCAGCAGCGATACATGTACATGCTATAGCCCAGAGAGAGTACTGTAGAAATTGTGATTTGTAATTTTCAGATTGCTTGTAGTCCAGAATTTTAGAGCCTAAAGTCAGACCACCTTCATTAGAAAGACATGAAAAGAACTTGTTAATAAAGTGGTGGCTGGTTATTGACATTGTTTCTGTATTACAGTTCACCTATTATTCAGATTGTTAACTTTAGATGAAGAAAATAATGGCTGTTATGCACAGCCACTTCATAAAATTAAATTGCTATATTCAAAAAATATACTGGTGCTCTAGACAGTTTTCAGTCTTTGTAGCAGTAGGACAGACTTGATTTTGTCATAAAATTTCCTCAGCTATTGGAAAGCTATTTGCAGAACACATTGCACGTTACATCATTTGGAGCAGAAAAAATTACCTGCATCAGAATATTCAATATTTCATTTATTGTTTCCATCTTTTGTTGCCCTACCTGCTGCATCTACTTTTTCATGAAACTAATGCTGCTGCATATTTTGTGGAACAGAACAATAAAAGAAATGCAGCATCTTGGAAAAATGCATACCACTGTTTGGATTAGGTCTGATTGTCTGATTCATAGAATAAGACTCCTTAAAGCAGGTAGATTTTTTTCTGGTTTTAGGACTGAAATACCAAAGCATGAGTTTGGAAAATATTTACCACCTTGGTTTAAATCACAGCTGATTCTAGCAAACAACACTGTGGCAAAAGCTGGGAGGGAGGGGGTTTACCTCCAGAGCTCTTGGTGTCTCTTTCACTTATTAATCAATTGAGCAGGCCTTCTGCTGGGCACATTTTCTGCTCTAGTCTGCATCTGTTGTGATGCTTCCTTCCCACATTCTTCCCAAAAGGTTGTTATATTATCTGTTACTGAAGCCTTGTAATTCCTTTTGTTCAGAGAGCTTATTTGCCCAATGCTGGATAAATATTCTCATTTAAATGAAGAATGCCAGAGGCCACTGTGGAGCCCTTTTAACACAATGCTGATATTTGATATTGTACTGTGCTATTAGCAGAGGGATAATGTGATACATAGGCCACTAAGGGAGGAAATGAAGCCCACATTTGGTAGATTGTACTTGCTTTAAAATTGATTTGGATTCTCTGGAGGGTTTGATTCCTTTTTTATTTTTTACTCATAAAACCAATTGCTGAGTTTCTGTAAGTCATGAAAATTTTTAAGCTAAAATAATTTTGGATGTTAAAATTGAATTATAACCTTTTTCCTTTCTGAAAAACACCTGAACATTAGGTGATAAATAAAACAATTTCTAATTCACTGAGTGAGCAAAAAAGAATACCCATGCTCTGGAGTCTTTTGAAGAATGCCATTGTGAGAAAGGGGAAATACCATATTACATTTTTAAATAAGCATCACAAGTGGAAAAGGTTTCCAGGAAGACCAAAGTTAGATGCTATCTCATGGAAAAGGAATTTGTTTCAGATTTATCTTCAGAAAGGCATAAAATTTGTTGAGGGCATTTAGGAGAGATTGATAGAGTGTTTTGAATGCCTGAGATCTAAATCATGAGTCATGCTGTGAGAAAGATCAAAGCTACTGAAGAAACCTAGTTTTAAATGACTGCAGCACCTCGGTGTACATCAACAAGGAGAATGAAAGCATTTTGGACAATGAGGCTTTGTAAGAGAAGGCGAGTCAGCATAGGAAGTAATTCACTGTGTAAGCTGTTGGAAGTTAAGATAATAACTGCATCAGGCAAAAGAGGACAAAGCTAGGCAAGCTGGCAGAATTTATTTCTGGCTGAAAGGAAACTGAAGGGTTTTGAAAGAAAAAGCAAAAGGAGAATATCAATGGTATCCTAATTCAGTAATAGGATGACAACAGGACTTTCAAATGTATACAACGGGGACAAATTTTACATAATCATAGGAAGGAAAAGCAACACACTAATTTAAAAAATGCATCTAGAATTGAATTTCACTTTATCTGTTTTGAATCCAGCTGGGGGTATTTAATAACATCAGAGTAGTAAGTAAATGCTGTGTAATCATTAAATTGGCAAGTCAAGCTGGTACTGAGCCATGTACAGCATCTCTGCTGCTTGTGCATTGCGCTGTCGTTTGGGGCAGTCAAGGAGGGGCTGCCACACCTCATATCCCCCTGTGGACTGGTTGCTAATTTTGCCTTCAGCACAGTCAGTATTCATTTTCTTGGCAGCCCAGCTTTCTGAAAGACTGAAAATTTTTCAGGGTCATATCATAAAAATGGCAGATATAGAAAAAATTCCTCACAAAGTGTTATATTTGGGCAATTTTATGATAAAAATAGTATTAATTCATCTGTAAACTGAGGTAGCTCATTCATACCTGTAGTAAAGTATTAGCTCAGCACTCTATTGCCATGAGCTTTTCATGTTTTTCTATTCAAATTAATGAAGCAGTCCTGTTTTTCACAGCTAATTAAACCTGAGCAAAGAGTACATGTTTGGATGTAAGCAATAGTAATACAGGTTATTATACAGTAATAGTAATACAGGTTATTACTAATGTAACTGGTGCCTTGCATTGCCCTTGTTCAGTTGCACTCACTACTGACTTGGAGGAGGATAGCTGTATTCTCAATTACATTAGTAAAACCTGTAGAACAAAATGTATTTTTATACCAAAAGTGCTTCAAATCATTAAGCTGCTTCATTTTATCTTTCAGTAGTAGAGGAAAAAATCTTGGCAATGAATAAATATATCATCAATGATCTTTTTTGGGTTTTTTCCTATTATATTCCCTTCCTATGTTAACCTGTCACAGCTCTCAGAGCTTTATCATTTCTTCTCCCTATTGATGCTCTTGGCTACTGGCTCTTGAACAGTGCCAGGTTAGCATGGGGAAGTACTGCTGTAAATTTGAAACTAATTCAGAGTTTTGCTTCTATTTTTTAATTGCTGTTATCTCACAGGTAACTTAAGAAGTTTCTTCAGGGATTTTTGCCCTGTTCCCAGAAATTGTAGGCTCAAGAAGATGAGGAAGAGAAAATTCTTTCCTCTTGCCCAGTTACTTTAGGTTTTTTTCTGTGGCACAAATTTACTATTTATGGTTTTATACTAAAACTTAGTACAAATTTGTGATTTATGAAACAAAATCTTATGCAATTTATGATAGTTCCCTTGTTCTCATCCCTACCAGCCAGTGTTATTGCTAGTTGTTTTAATAGATCAGTTGCAGAAAACTGCAAGTTATGTCAATAGATCCATCAGCAGATGACAAATGGAAACATCAGACTTGTGTCTTTGCATTTCCTTAGCAGGAGGGGAAGGTGAAAAACAGAGAGAAAATGAATATAACATTTTATGTAAGTTTAGACATTCTGGGAAATTATTTTGGCTGTCTTCTTTTGCTTTAGAGAAGAAAATGTTGTTATTATGGTCACTGACTCAGAACTGAGCAGGAAAAAATTCCTTGCAAGCTGTGTTTTTATATTTAAATTAATTAACATTTCCCCCTTCTGTCTTCCTGTTAGAGGTAAACACAATATGAGAGAGATTCTCTCACTGGGATTTTTTTTCATTTAGTACTTAGTACTTGTGGCATTATTACATACACCAAGAAATGTGATTCTTGGGGTGTTCTCTGCAGGGCCAGGAGTTGGACTTGATGATCCTGATGGGTTCCTTCCAACTCAGCATGTTTTGTGATTCTAAGTATTTCAGTTGTAATGAAAAAATGCAGTGGTTGCAGGAGTGGAAGGGAAGCAGCTGCTTCAGTGTGTCCTTACTCACTGTTGCTTAGGGCTGTGCCTCATTTTAGCTGTGCTCAGTGACCAGGGTGCTTAGAGATGGGTTCCAGTGCAGTGCCCACACACTGGGGTGGCTTTTGGCCTGCCTGTTCCAGCAACCTGTCTGAAGGAGTTCTGCTCGCTCAGTCAGGTGGGACTTGTGGTGTCTGTGTTGAGAAGCAGTCAGCTCCTTCTGCCAGGGTTTTAGTGGCACTACTTGAGAGTGGGAAGTTCACTAATGAAAGCTCTTCTTCACCACCTGCCCATTATGGCACTATGGGATTCAAATATATTCTAGCCTCTCCAAGGCCCTGTGAATTAGAGAAAACCTGTATTTCCTATTAAAGATTCTGCAGTTGCAGTAACTTCCTAACTTTCAGACTGTCAGAGATGATCCTGAGACCTTGCTACAATGTGCCTATATGAAAGTACAGTAAAAGACATCAGCTGGGGCTTTGGTTTGGCCTTTCTCTATACAGTGTGTTTCCAGTAGGCAGTGTAGGTTCATAAATACCACAATCTTAAACATCTGGGTTCAGGCATGAAATTTTATTTGATATTTACCTTGGTATGGAGTTACTACTATTAAAATTTGACTCTGGCTCCCTTCATGGACTGCATGCAGTGGTGGAACATGTTGTATGTCAGTGAAGCAAGCCACAGCGAATCCTGCAAGGGAAAGCAGCTGCCTGAGGATTTCCAAAACTCAGCATCAGGAGTACAATGAGTCTGGTAAACACTTGCCATCAACACATGGTATTGGAAGGCAGTGGCTGGCAGAATCAGACACATGGACTCTTCTGGCAGAGCAGCCACAAATAGGAACATAATTACAGAAAGTAGATATGTAATGTTGAGTTTAATTATTCACCACTTTCCTGTATGCCTTTGAGTAACCATAGTATCAGAGCACTGGAAACCCTGGAGCTTTGTTGAAGCTGCATGCTGTAGGAAAATTAGGAGTAGTCTGAAATGATATTACTCTGCAATGATCAATAAGGGTTGAAGTGCCCTATTTTATTTTTTTAATTATTTGCTCTTGGGATTTTTCCTGGTCTCTTAAAAGGTTTAATTTTATGCAGGTCTCCCTCCTACCAAGATAAGGTTTCCCAAGTGTAAACTTCAGTACTCTCTCTGAACAAACTAATTCCAGGCATGCAGTTATGTGTTGCTTTTTTAAATAAAGTAAATCCATAAATATCCTCCTAGATGCAAATGCTAGGCTAATTGATGTGGTCTGGCATCGTGATCAAAAATAGAAGGCAGCTCTAAAGCTAATGTACAGCTGCTTTGCTTCATCAAAGGGTTGTCAGGCATCTGGAGTGCTCGGGTGAATGTGTCCACTACTTTCTATGCACAGTTCTTACAGTGTAGATTGAGGAACTACAAAATACATTGAATAGTGTTTCTGGGAACTCTAGTCTAGCTCCTGTAATATTTATGTAGATATCCAGCTGCTCTAAGATGTCATAGCACCAATGGCCACTCAGCTTGCTCATGACCAAACAGTCCTTGAAAACGTTGTCATTACACATGAAGGCAAAAGTTTTTAAAAGTTTTGTTTACTACAAAGCAACCAGCAGAGCAAGTGTCAGAGGAAGAAGGTACACTAAAGAGAGCAAATATTTTGATGGCTGGGCTTGGTAAGGGGACTGGTGGCTGTCTGGGAGAGGAGAGAGAGAGGAGATGCTGCAGTCACCAAATTCTCTGTCTGGAGTGTTCTTCAATTCTCTTCAGTGCATTGCCTTAATATAAGAACCCTTCCAGATTCTAATTATCAGTTCCTTTTGCCAGCTTCATTTTCCTCATGAGCTGTAAATTGAAAGTAAACTTTTATCAACACAAGACATAAGCTCCAGATCTCTGTACTATCATTTTATGTAATACATTAAAACTTGAATTTGTATTTTTTTCTAAAACCTTTTTTTGAACACACATATATTTGCATTTGAATGTCAAGTGCATTGTGCAGTGATTGTTATTAATCTTAGCCTTTATAGTTCTTCCATATTTTATGGTTTCCCATTAGCAGAAGTGTTATGTTTGGAAGTCAACAGTGCAGATTGCTGAGAGGAAACACTGAGCACTCTTCATTGCAGAAGCATTTTTTCCCCTAAAACCTTTTTTCTACAGACACAAAGCACTAAACTCTAGAGGGAAAAAAACCCCAGTTCTGCAGAAACTTAAAACAGCTTGCTTAGTCACAATATATGAAAAAAGAACCTCAGGAGGTTCATTGACAATGTGTCATATTGTCTTCACTTCTGTAGTTAGCTATGCCAAGAAATACCAACAACTGCTTGGATCTGTGAAGGATTTATGAAATTTCTATTCCTGGTGTGAGAAGCAGCTGCATCCTAAACCAAATCAAGTCACTGCAAGGAAGAACCTGCACAAGTTGATGCAAAATAGTAGCCATGGATTTTGTTGTTTTGCTGAGTCCTCTTTGTTCCCAGCATGGTGTTTTGTCAGAACTCGGTGATTTTGTGGGTAGAGGGAAGCATACATGATTTTGATGTGTAGGTGACCTGCAGTGGTGCTTGCAGAGTCAGTTTATTGCACAGTTCAGCCTGTGCTCTTGGCATCGTTGGCTGCTAAGGCCGTGCCCTCAGAGCCTGTCGTGCGTGGCCAGTGGAGACTGGCAACTGTCTGACGTGTGCTTTAAATCAGCAGAACTTTAGTTTGAGAAATTCTTAAGTAGTAGCAAAACAAATACAACAGTAGCAAGGGATGTTGCTGTATTCAGGGCAGCTTTTCAGAGGATAGTAGGAAAAAGCACATCTTTAGGAAATCAGAGAGTTTCCAAGACATCATAAGGCAGACTTAGTGCAAGATGGTAGAAAATTTGAAAAGCTGACTCAGAAAGTTCTGGTTGTTGTGTTACGAATTTTCTAAAAATCAAGAACAATGAGGAATCATTTCATTTTCTTTCTGCTGGAGAGAAGGAAGCAGCAAAATATTTATACTTGTGAAAAAAAGAAAAGGTGACTTTCTGTAACTTTTTAAGTGTTGGCTTGTTTTACGACAATTAATACCAAGGGGTTTTTCTGTAGTTAAGAGGAATAAGAATGTATTTGTTTGTATTTTATATGCAGAAGCAAATATTTTCATGGATATATATGCTCCTTAAGATTGAAAGGTGGCAGCAGGCTGCAGTTACACTGATCTTCATTGAGCCAAGAAGATAGGGAAGGAAGCCCAGGATCATTGTGGAATTTGTATCTAAGAGTCTAACTTATTAAAACATCTCTTGGGTTTGCCATGCATGGATGGAGTAATTTTTATAGTAGAACATAGAGCCACTGGCAGAGGAGAGTAAGGAATGATGCTTTTGGTATTGCCAGGTAATCTAACTTTCCTTCTAATGTCAGCAGCCATCCAGCACACCATGCCAAGAGGATGCAGGTGTTGCAGGGAAAATAAAGAAATCGAGCATTTCAATTTACCTCTAAGCAAGTGCTTATTCAACCAAGTGATGTCCAAAAGGAATTTTTATTAATACATTGTAAAAGAAAAAGGTTGCTATAATCCCTACCCATAATTGGGGGAAAATTACTATTGACATACTATTTCATTTAGACAAGTAGAAATGCACAAAAACAAATCCAACCAATGGAATAAAACCTAACAAAAAAAACCTACTACCCAACACCACAAAAAACCTGTTAATTATGAATAGTTGTCCTTCTCCTAATGTTATGAAAGGTGCAGTTGACTAAATGGCTATCAGTTCCAGTTCCTGGATAATAAAACATCTGTGCACAGTGTCAAATGTTACTGTATTTTGCAGTGAACAGGAAGCTGGTAGTCTCCTCCTGTGCTGTTGCAGTTGCACTTTGGGTAGATGAGATGGAAAGCTGGGGATACACTGAAGGAGGGAGGGGTCTGCCAGGGGGAGCAGGAGCTGCTGCTCTGCCTGTGCTGGGACAAGGCAGCTGCTGCTGAGGAGGAGAGTTTGGCTGTGTCTTGCCCTGTACAGGGTATCAGACAGTGGAGGTTTGCCCCTGGGGTGTAAGAGCAAATTGCACACAGCATTTTGGGGCTAAGTGAGAGCTGATCAAGAGGAGATCTTCTGGCCTTACTTTGCACCACTTGTTTCTGTGAAGAGCAAAGCAAGGACCTGCTGTAACTTAATGAATGGAGGTACAAATACCTTGAGACATCTTTGGCATCTTTGCCCCATATCAGCCTCAAAAAAATGAGATCAGGAGAGCTTTGCTGAAAGTATATATTATCTTGACTGTAAGTAATAGTGCTTATTTCCATTCCACTTAATATTGCTTGTAACAAATGATACAAAATTCTATTCAAATGCATTAACCAAGACAGATAAAAATCTTGGCAGAGTAGTGAACATGTACACAGTGAATGCTCTGTATTTTGCTGGTTTTGTTCAACGGTTTCAAAAGCTATCTAATTTGAAAAGCAACTTTAAATATTTTCTTTTTGGACTAAGGATGTCTTATTTTGATTTGAAATGTGTTTTGAACATAAATTGACTCTAGTGAAATGTGGGGATTCTGTCTTGATGTTCCTGGATTTTTACATGCTGGATTCTGGTAAAAACAGATTTCTTTTTTTGGTGGAAAAATCAGAGGATTTTTCTTACTTACCTAAGAATTTTGGAAGAACCCCTTTGGGAGGTACACCATGACCTCACAGTCATGACTAAATCAGGTGCATAACAGCTCTTTTGTGATAAACAGGAAGTTTTTTATTGTACTGCTTATTTTTCCCCCTTCATTTACTTTCACAATTGACCTTTCACATACTAGATTCTAGCAGCATTTTTAGCAAGACCTGGAGATTTTAACTTCTTAGGACTTTCTAAAGCCAGGGGCCAATTAGATGCTTTCTCTAGAGATAAGTAAATGAGGCTTCTGGCTAAGTGTGCAAACATCAAAGATAATTTTGGAAGGGTTTTCTGGTTTTTTTTTTCCAAAATCCTTAGTAATTTCCTTGTCTCAAGAGAAGTTTTCTTTCTGAAGGAATTCTTTAAAATTACTCTATTTAATCACAGAGATGGAGAGAGATTTGATGGAGTTTTTAACAGATATTCCTGTAAAGGAATTATGGTGATTTGTTCCTTAATACTGTAAGTCTCAACAGATTGAACAGCTGTTTACATCCTCTGTCACTGACATTGCATTCATTTGGCACTGCACCTAAGTGTGGTAGAACTTCAGTTTCCATCTGAGCTCCTTTATGTTCTGTAAGGCAGGCTGTCAGTAGTGCTGGTGTAGTCCTGGTGCTCTGTGCCTAGCATAATTGGTACTGAAGTATTCGGTATTCTGTTTCCAGGTTAAGTGGGGGCCTTTTTGTTATCAGGATCATTGCATTTCCTCTCTTCTCCAATCCCCTTGTGTCCCTCCCTTCCTCAGACGTTATATACCAAGAATAGGAAGTAGAATGAAAATTTGGTATTCAGCAGGCAGCAAAAAGAGAAGGATGCTTTTATGTTCATCAGAAAAGGATTTGTTGTGGAGCCAAGTCACTGACCTTTTCTTCTCATCTAACATGGGATTTTCAGGTCGAACTGTGCTCTGCTTCACAGTGACCTTGCCTGTTATGAGGAAATTTGCAGACGTCCTAGGAGCACACACAGGACTCACTTGAGCCCTGGAATGTCGGTCTAGGTCCCTTATGATTAATCCACCTTTCACTGGTGGGTCTAGGTCTCACACTGCAGACTCTGTGAGCTTTTTTTAGGTTGTTCCTTCCTACTGAAGCCTCTACACAGTATTCCACAGTTGTGAAGTTCACAGAGGACTAAATAAGATGCTTCTTTGTCCAACTGTAACCATGGTTTACTTTTAGGTGTTGAGTGCAGTCTAGGGCTGTGCTCATTGTGGAGGTCAGAGAGGAAGGCTGTGCTTAAACCAAGCTCTTCCTCCACCTCTTCCCTAAAACCCTCCAGACAAGCATAACCCAAGTGCCCTGCTGCTAAAGCTATTAACAGCAACTCAGAGATGCCAAGGCAAGTCAAGGGGAAGGGGACACTGGGGAGCAAAGAAGGGTAAGAAGGTGCTGCAGGCGCCCTGGTATTTTAAGTGCTCTTGCCCACAAAGGATCCATTAGGTTCCCAAACAGCTACTCAGAAGCATTTTGTCTGAGATGGCAGCATGGCTTTCTGAGCCTTATGAGGCTCAGAAGGGGCATCTATTCTGCTGCATTGGTCTTTGAGGCTTAATGCATGCATTACATTATTTGTCAGTTGTGATACCCTGTAGGGCTTTGTGGTTATAGGTTCATCAAGAAAGGCCTATTTTATTTAGCAATCAGCATTTAAATTGCTCATAAACCTCTGTATCTGTAGCTCCTGCAGCAAGCATCTCTATGAAGAAGGCTTAAGATGTCATAATATTTGAAAGAGAAAAATATGCTTTTTTTGCTAGGACCTGTAATTTAGGTAGAAAAATAATTGGGTAGGAAGCATCTCTTATCTTTTGATGAATATGATATGAAAGACAGTTACAGCTTTTCAAACCTGGCTAAAACTATGAATTATCCTAGAATATTTATGTGGATCTAATTTAGGCACCTGTCAGACAGAAATATTTTAGATTCTTTATATTGTCTTGCAGAGATACTGTGGCTGTTTCCAAAGACCTTTTTTTATTGCATGAAATGAGGGAAACTTGTATAGCACGGTAAATACTGTGGAGACCTTAGAACTAAATAATTGGTTCCATGAAGAAGTTATTTATGATGGAGGGAAGGATAAATTTGGATGGGCTTTAAGCATTCTTACAGCATCCTTGAGAGAGGCATATTAGAATCTCTAGGAGGTCTGTTACTTCAAATGCTGGCATACCTTTCAGGCTACTGTAAGAACTATTCTTTGTCATTTCAGAAGCACTGGGGGTATTAGTGTGAAAATTTCATTTCGTCTCCTTTTTCATTAAAGGGCATATTCAAAAATCCTTCCTACCTAGGCTGATTCTCAGCCTGGGGGCTTTACCATTCTGCCTAGTGTCTGTTTTCTTGCTTTGATGCTCACCCACTGTATTTTGGATGAGTTTGATATGGTTTGCCTGAGCTGAGCTGCTCCATCTGATGGTAAAAACAAGAACAGGCCTTCTCTCAGGCAGTAAGGATTTATTTGAAAAACTGTGATCCAGGGGAAGCATTTAATGCTGTAAGTGTAAGCTGTGTGCTGCCTTAATCCAGGAGACTGACTAATGATGTTCTGTCCCCTTTGTACTCGAATGTAGAGTAGATAAGGCTAGGTAAAGGTGAAGGATGGATCCTGTATGGGAGAATGCCTATATATAATAACACATGCAAGGAATTTTCTTTGAAACATTTAAGCTGGCTGAGGTACAAATTTCCTGTGCTATTGAAAATAGTGTGAGATACGACCATCCAAACATGAGCTGGTTACTTTCAGTCTGCACTCTTGCAGAAGTGAGGCCATGGGGTACCAACAGAAACAGGCCAATTGCTCTAATTCATGCTCTGAAACTCTGAGAAGTTTCCTTGTTCTATTTGGTTTTCATAGTCTCAATCAAAAAATGCAAATTCTAAGCTGTTCCTGTATTTTTTGTCCTTCATTAGTATTAAATATGTACACTTAACATAGCACAAAGTGGTCTGTACTGACCATTGTTTTGCTTTTTCTTCCTTTCAGACACCCTGGCTCTGGAATACCAGGCAGTGCTGGAGTGGGTATCCATATCAGGTAAAAGTTACAGTGCTGTCTAAGAACAAGCACGACACTTCTGCAGAGCTCTGGTTTTGTAATGGTGGAGCTTTGTGCCAGTATGTTTGTGTGAATGGGCTACTCAGCATTTCAGAACGTTGCTAGATTCTTCTCATCTTGCTTGAGTTCAAGATGGGAAAAGATGGACATAGCTGTCATACCTGAATTCCACACATTAAATTCCAAAAGCTCCAAGAAGAGTTTGCAGCTTAAGGAATTTGACTTAGGGTGTAAATATATATGTGTGTGTGTATATATATGTATATATACATACCCTATATGTCTAGGGTATTTTTTTTTCCTTCTGTAAGAGCAGGGAAGGGGGGAAAAAAGCAATTGCCTGACTGGAAAGTGTGAATAAGAGTATTTTCCCAAAGACACATGAATCCCTGTGACAGTCAACAGCCCTTGCCAGAACAGAGACTGAGCAGAACTGTGTTTGGATGCTACTGTTCTTGAAGTTTGTGTCTCTGTTGGAAATAGTTCATAGAGACAGTTCAGCAGAAATCTTGATCCAAGAAATATTGAGGGAATTTGGTCATGTAGCCTCAGAAGAAATAATGACTTAAATTCTATCCAGAGACTGGAAGGTGAACTAAAAAACATTAGGGAAGCAGCAGCAGAAATTGAATGGGGGAAGTGCTGAAAGTTTATCCCTCAGAAACTTCAGGTACAGTTGTTTCTTAGATTGATGTAGCTACAGTCACTGGTGCCTCTCAGCCCCATTTCCTACTTTTTTTGTGTTATTACATGCAAGAAGAGGTTGACTGAAAACAAAAGACCCTGAAGCTTACTGATTGAAGAACATATCTTTACCAGACTTACCAGAAGAACAAAGTCATTTAAAAGTCGGTTACAGCTTTTAGAGTGTGGGAGGTAAAATTACTATATCTAATATTGTTCTAGTAGTGGTGAGGGTCCAACATAAAGCAAATTGTCAAATTCAAGTCATTATGAAAATCACTGTCTTGAAGATAAAAATATCTACTAGGTGCTAATCAGGGCTAAGTACTGGGGTTTCAGTTTTTTCTGTTGGTTTTTTCCACAACTAGATAAAATTTCAAATCTTTTATTTGCTACAACTCCTTTGTAAATTACTGAACAATGCACTGCAGAAATCCAGCTGGACTTTACTGTAGACATAGTCAAACGGATCATTTGGGTGATGACACAGCCATAATCACAGGTTAACCTATTGAGGTTAGGTCTATGGAGAGCTGGAACCTAACATTTGAACTAAGTTAAACACACTATTGATCCAAGAAGGAATCTGTGACATCTTTAGAATTGTCCTACACTATCACTATGTATGGCTTGAGAAATACAAATGCTGTTGTTAATAAAGCAGCTGAAAAATCTTCATTTTTTTACTAGAAGTTTTCCCCAGAGAGTTCCCTTGCAATAATGATGCAGTTCATTGCAAGCTCTTATTTCTTTCCCTCTTTAATTATACATAATCAAAAGTCTGTTGGCAGTCTCTCTGACTCAGAAAAGAGTTATATTGGCCCAAGAGATGGCTTTAAAGGATAGATTTTGAGTTACACGTTTTTCATAAAGCATAAGCATATGTCTATGTTAAATTAACACCCATAGCATATTTCCTGGGAATCCAAGGCCTGGCTTTCAGCTGCAAGGAACTTGTCTGCAAAAGGGAATGGGAATAAAAGGTGCAACTGAAATACCTCTTGCCAATGGAAACAGCTCATACCCTCCTTGGCTGCACAGTTGTGCCAGTGCAAGGGGCTCTAGAGATGATTTATCCAATCCCTTGGGAGATGCCCTCAGGAGCTTCTCCTTTGCCAGTGTCCCTGTCTGTGCTGCCATGGAGGTGTGACTATCATGGAGGCACGTTTAAATTAGAGTAGCTCCTAGGACTGGCTCTCTTAGGCTGAGGGTCAAAGTGTTTATGTGTGCTACCAGTTACCTTCTTTGAAGTTACCCCAGGTTGGTTTTGGTTGTGGATTTTTTAAATTTCTTTAATTTTTAAACAACTCTGTAACCATGTTGTATAACAGACAAGATGCTTGCATAAATTTATTTTACTTTCTTCTTTCCAAATGTTAATATGTCCCCAGAAAATGGTTAAATTCTTCAAAAATGGGCATTTCTATTATAAAGAGCTCTGCTCAAAGCCCACATTTTCATCATTATCAGATGAGATTATATACTAGCATTACTTTTTTTTCTAGTCTACTCTAGTATTGTTTTTTTGCTATGCTTTAAACCCACATTATTGATATACAGCAAGATCTTTCAAGTAAACTTTCAAAACAGACTTAGAAATACTCAGAATTTAGTTTGCTCTGGGTTCCAAATGTACAACATCATAATTTTTGGTATTACAGTATTGTCAGGGCTAAAACATTAGAAGAGAGTATGTTGGGAAGCTTTATTTTTCCAGAGCCATCAGAGTTTGAAAGGGGCAACCATCATCTTTCTTTATATAGGATGCTTATGCATAATTCAATAATCCCCTGCAATTAAACATGTTTCCTATAGATCACAGCTGCCTGTAATGTCAGTTAGACTCTATTAACATTTTCTCATCTCCATCTTTCAGCCCCTGATTCCTGACCTGCATTACTACTACATAGTTGAATTGTCTTTCTACTGGTCCCTAATGTTTTCTCAATTCATTGACGTCAAAAGAAAGGTAAGAACAACGAGACTGAAAACACAGAGAGCTTTAAGCTTTAGCATATAATTCTTTACTTGAGGAATAGCTGCATTACATGTGCAGTGAACTGGAAATACAGTTCTTTCCAGTGTTCAACTCTTGCAGATATTCATCACTGAGAAACTGTGATTGTCTTACTCTGCTCCTTGTTGCTGTAATGTGAGGTTTTCCTGCACATGGAAAGAAGAGCCTGGAGAAAATATTGAAGGGCAAATAGCAGAGACCAAAAGAACCTTCTGCTTTCATGCAGTGACTTGAATGGAATTGAACAGGTAGTATCTGGTAGATGTGCTGCTTCTTCTAAGAGTTAAACAATGAAAGACCAAGAAAAGGGCAAGACTGCCTCATAAATTCACAGTATCACTTTGTGAGGTAAGATGAGGGCTTTCAGATTTTTCTACAAAAGGACAACAAAAACATTTAATATTAAGAAGTTATGTTATATTTAATTTTTACCCTTCCAGTCATGTAGCTGAGCATTGCTATTAGAGAGTTGTTAATGAAAAAAACCAAGACTCTATCCAAATAGAAATATTTTTCTAGAAATAGTTGCAACCTGTTCCATATTCCAAGTTCTCTCCTCCGAGGAGAGTCCTAGTCCATAGCAGAACAAGCAGCACAACAGTTACTCTGTAATAACAGTCCATTGAGCTATTCTTGCAGGGGCTTTAACGTTTCAAAATTGTTTTTTTTAAACATTTGAAAGGATTTTATAATATCTTGATGTGTTTCCTTCAGCTGTCATTTAAATAAATGATTATAGGCTATGCTAATGGAAAAATTCCTCTTTATTAGAATTGTAGCAGGAGCATAACTCTGAAAAGAGTAAATGAAGGATGCATTATGACCTGAATAAACTCATCTGTCACTTAGAACCACAGTGTATTCCTGGGAGTCCTATGCCAGAGCTACCTATATAGAAACACGCTCCTCTATTTCGATTTCCAGATTATTCCAGATGTAGAAATCTCAAGAAAACATCCACAAAATTTAAATCCAAATTGGAGGATAAATTGTAAATAAAACAACCAATTTATGATGAATACATATAAATCCCCTGCTTGCATTGTCTGTATATGCTAAACATCTGTTAATCATGAGCTTGAAATGAGTACAACAGTTTCACAAACTGAGATAGAGACAATGCTTAAGGGAGCTGTATGATAATGGAGATGAATTTAAGTCAAGAGAAATATTAACTAATATGTTACACTGCAGGGGCCAAGTCTGTTTCTTAGTTATATAGAAATGACTTGTACTTGTTATCAGAAAAACTTTGGGGCAACCTGCTGTGGAAATAGGATGGGACCTGGAGATGGGGAAGTGAATTGCTAGCAGCCTATTGACACCCCAGCCACAGCTCCTGTCCCAAGCACCAGCTCTGTCTGAGAATGTGCAGTGTCCAGCAGAGAGCAGGAGCACATCTGCAGTGCAATGATAGCAAGTCAAAAGCCTTTCATTATCAGCAGCCAGCAGGGAACAGGGGAGATGCCATATTTATAAATGACCTATTAAACCACTCACCGGTTTGGACTGTGGAGACAGCTCTTTTTGTAGTGTAAGCAGAATTGATAACGAGAAAGATCAGATTGGAGAAATGCAGCTGTGCCCTGGTGTCACACAGTAAAACTGTTTGGAGTGCAAGCTGCCAAGGAAACCCACTGAGCTGAAAAATGTTACTACTAGAGACTTACAATAGCTGGCAAAAAGGAGTACAAGCTTGACAGAGTCACCAGTTCTTGCAACACCATAGTAGTTCTCTTTTAAAAGAAGACTGAGTTAAAAAAATGTGGAGGCCTTGTAATGCACCCCATATGCAATGTGTGGAATGGTGCCCACATGAAATAGGGATCTGCTCAACAGGAAGCAGGAAACTTGCCAGCTAATATCAGATGTTATTGTAATATTTCACAATTGACTTGTATGGAGCAGATTAACAGTTCTCAACCTGAGTAAGCCACTGATGTTTTCATGTTACAGTGAAAGGAATATTTTTATCTAAATCTTGGTTATCATTTTAGATACTTTAAATTCAGCAGCAGTGGCTGTGTTGTATTCTGGGACAGTCAGAAGTGCCCAGGCAGTTCTGAGCACTGCAGGAATTCAGCCAAGTGGTTTTTTTCATGTAGTTGGGTTTGTCTGAAGGAGAGGTGCAGTGTGTCCTTGCTGGAAGCAGCAGCCCTCAGCACTGGCCTAACTCCAGAACTGGTCTTTTATCTACTGTAGATCAAGAGAAATGTACTTACTGTTTCCCATCTCCATTTTATTCTTCTCTGATAGCAAACTGATGACTTCAAAAATTACTTCCAGGGTTGTTTTTTGGTTTTGGTTTGTTTTTTGGGTTTTTTTTTTTTGACTTTCAAATACTTGTTTTTCTTTATTTAAGTGTTACAAATTCCACCAGATTGTCTTTGCCTGACTGGAGGTGTGAGCAAACTAGGTTGCTGCACAAACCTACTATTGGCATTAAGTCAGTGATGAACTGTGTGTATCAACTTCTACAGTTTTATAATGGCATGCTTTTAGCTTCAGAAATAACTATTTTGCCATAATGATTTTCTCCCTTAAGGGTGTTCATTTCCAAAGACTGAAACCTAGTATGAATTGGTGTTTTATCATCTTTTTCCAGCTTCCCATGCTCCTGTTTTGTAAAATACTGAAAAAATAATTAGAAAAATTAAAAACTGAAGTTTGTCAGTTTCAAAAGCACCTGATGAACCTTAAAAGCAGTGAGGCTTATTTACATGCTTTCTGGATACCTGATGTATTGTTTAATAGAAAAATATTTGGCAGGGACATTTAAAGGAATGTATTAAACTTCTATTCAGAGTTTTAACAGGTTTGTAGAAGGACTAGGAGACCTTTCTGTGTATTCACACCTTTTATTTCCAAGCATTTGGCAATTCCTAGAGCTTCTGTGTTTTGCTTTTTTTTTTTTAATGACAGTTCACTCATTCCAAGAACAAAATGATCTGTAGGTGCTGATTTTCTTGAATACTGAAATTTGATTCTAGAAAATTTACACTATATTTTGCTAGATTTGGATACTAGATTTCTTTCTTCAAAGAGACTTTTCTTAGCAAAGAAAGACACACAGAATTGGTTTCTTTTGTTTCAGTGGAAGCAGTTTAGATTGCATGTGTTTTGCAGACCTTTCCCTTTCCTTGCTGATCTGTAGTATAAGCCATGCAGTTGCTATTTTGCCCTTCAGTGGCACTAATGCTCCATGGCCCCTTGGCAGTTCAGTCAGTGAGTGTGACACATTAAACAAATGTGGGTGGCAGAGACCTTAATTCCAGAGGGCTTGTCTACAAGTTGAGACCCATGGGGTTTCTCTGCTGTCTGCCCTCTGTTCTTCCCACTGATGGTGTCTAGAATAGGTTCCTTCTCCTATTCTTAACCACAGATTTTCTTAACCTAGGCACATGACATCTTCCAGCAGTTACAACTGGAGGCTATGAATCTTCTGTAAATAAACACATCTTTCACGAACATACATGTGATTTGAAATACATTAACAAAAAAACAAACAAAAAAACCCCACAAAAATTAAGAAGCCCATTCCTGTACAGCTGCTACTGTATGTGGGTGAAAATGCTGGAGTAGGATGGGAACACAGGGAACACAGGTACCACTTGGTATCTATGTGTTCAATACCCTTGTGTATAACTAAAGTCTAACAGGTAGCATATTCAGAGCATAGTATTAATTAATGACTTTTGAAAGTGTCACAAAGAGGAAAGAAACAATCCCAATAACAAATCAGTATTATTTATATAATTACTACTTTTTTTCAACAGTTTTCCGTAGGTCAGTCCAGCACCTCTGTTTCAGAGGTGGCAGAGTCAAGTAACTGTCTTTTTTAAGAAACATTATTACAGGAGTTCCCCTGACAGCATTTCTTTAAGAAGAGTCATGCAAAAATGCAGAAGACTGCTGCCCAAGATCATTAGGATTTCTTAGGAATAATCCATATTGTCAGGAATGCCTTGAAGAATATCCAAGAGGGACTAGAAATCTTGTATTTGTAGAACATGAATGTGTCAGCTGTGAAAATAGAGGAGATTTTCTACTTGACTTTTTGCCCCATTAGGACTGCCTATGTGCTAACATAATTGCTTTTGGAAGGGAAATTAAGAACAGTGCCATAGTGCCTGCAGGTGAAGGAGGTAAAGAGCAGTATGACCACAGGGCAATAATAGTAGCTTACCCAGGGCAATAACAGTAGATTACCCTTGTAATCCCATGTAAGAAGGTAGGTGCTTTGCTGGTTTTATTATTGTGATGTGGTGAAATGGTCTTTATCTGTGTATTTGTAGTTCCTGAAATGACTGAGATGCCATACCCTTGTTTTTCCTCAGGACACTCAAAGGCAAACAGCCTTTGATTGTCTTTTTCTTCTGTCTGTGTTGGAGGTACTGGCAGTGCCTACTGAGGAGCAGGAAATAGGATCTTGTAGCACCTGACAGCACTGAACATAAGTGATAGGCTGGGAGCAGGCCCTGTCCCTCTGCAGTTAGTGAGACTGCCCAAGCTGCAGGTTTTTCCATGGACTGCAGGTGCTGGTACTGGGAGGCAGTGGCACTGCACGTCCTTAAAACCAGTGGTGCCTGCTGCATTCCCAAAGAGAGCTGTGGGAACACTGTGCAGGGTGCTTCTCAGGACTGAGCAGACAGTGCAGTCAGGGGCTGGAGCTGCTGCTTTTCCAGAGCTGCCCCTGTGTTAATTGGAGCTCATGGCACTTTCCATAGGGCCCTCCTGCTCGGCACAGGTTCCCTTTGCAAACCAGATGCTGCCCCTCTAAAGGCACAGTTTTGGTTTTCTCTGTTGTAGGCCACTTAGCTGAAGACTACCACAGCTCAACAGGACTGGCCAACAAAAGCTATCAGAAAGCCAAATTCCACCTCCCAATACACTTGGTGAGCAGGCTGCTTTAAGGAACTGCTCCTTTTGACTGCCTGGATCTCTCTCCTTTCTGACAGCTCTGCATGCGAGCCACTGAATCTGCTGGGAGCTGTGCTACAGATTTTACATCTGGTGCATAGAGAAACTTCCCAGTTAAATGTTGCCCGTGATCTTAAGGGTTTTAATATCACTTCTTCAAAGCTGTGCAGGTCATTCAGCAAATGCCAGCAAGACTATTTTTGACTGATTCAGTGCCTTGCTGAGAAGAGTCTCATTAGGTCCTGTTCTCTCATTAATCAGTCTGGGAGCCTCGTCCAGGCAGGCAGGTTTTTCCCTCTGCTTTATCTGCCCCGTGGCAAGTATCTGTGAGGGTACTTCTGGGAGCACCTCCACTCCCAGATTTTTCAATAGTAACAGTTACTTTATGGCCAAATAACTGAGTTACTGGTGTGGAGACCAGCTAGCCTGCATCATTTGGGAAGGCAGTGGGTTAGAACCAATTAGGAGGAGATGCTCCAGCTCACTTGAAGACTTCCTGACCCTGTTACAGTGTGAAGACAAAACACCTTGATTAAAAACAAACAAATAAAAGTCTGGATCTGGGATTCTCCCAGTTGTTCTTAGCAGCTGCCTGCTGTCCTAGTGTACTAGTGCCTTCCTTTGTAGCTATTTTCTCTCTTCTGAATGGTGAATTATTTGGCACTTGGTTATGTATATTGTTATAATCATATGTTACTTGATGCATAAAAACTACAGTGGAATTTGATTTGCATGTACATATGCCTTTTCAAAGTAGCTTCAACTGCAAATGTTTACTTTATTAGGTTAAATTATTTTGAACTGAGAAGTGTGGTCATTGCCTAGCTTTCAATAATGTTTTTGCATTTGGTTAACATATAATGATTTTTTTATTCAGTCTAAATGAAATATAGAGCAGGGTGTATAATACACTTATATAGTAGATATTTTTTATAACTTAAATATAATGCTGGATTTAAGAAACAACCATCCAATTTTGTATATGAGTACAGAATATCAGTGTTTGCTTCATTGTATTTTTTGTTTTTTATGTCTTTTCCTTGCTTCTGCTTCTCTAGGACTTTGGAATCATGTTTACACATCACATTGTAACAGTCACCCTGATTACCTTCTCATATGTGACCAATCTGACACGAGTGGGAACCTTGATCTTGTGTCTCCATGATGCAGCTGATATTGTCCTAGAGGTGAGATCATTCCTATGTCATCCTGTCTCTAGGCAGAACCTTTTTACTATGCAGAACAAGTGTTTCCTAAGCCATTTCAAGATGGTAATGGTGATTAATATAGTGTATTTCGTTGCCTAAATATCTTGCACTTGTAGCAGTGCATATTTCTGACTTCAGACTGGTTTCTCCTTCAATATGTTTCTTGTACAGAGCAGAGACTGGTAATGCATTGCATGCCAGGGAGGGTTACATACAGATTCTAAATACAGCATGGGAAAATCAAAAGCTAAAATTGCAAAATCTGGAAAGTGGTGAAAGTGGCTCACCTGGTTCTTAACCCCTGTGACGTGGTGTGTGGAGCAATGACACTGACATTGCTGAAAGAATCAAGGTGTCACGGTGTGTTTCTGTTCTGCTTTGCTGGGCAGAGGGTGTTGGACAATTTAGTGGCTTATTTGGGCATGGCCAGTGAGCTGACCTCTGACTTTCCGGGTTCCCATGCCTCTGGATCCCAGTACCAGCAGCTGTATTTGGAGAAGAAGGGATGATTGAAATTCTTTTAAGGCAAGATGGTCTGAACTTCCATAGTGGCAACTTAGAGATGTTATCATCCTTTATCTGCATCAGTTATGGGTCATGCTGGAATTTGACTGTCTCTGAACTCTCCTCCAAAGTTAATAACTATTTTGTCTGAAATTATTTTTTATTCAAGTACCTGCAAGGATACCTGTTATGCAAGAAAATAGACTTACTGCATGAGTCACCTATTGCAAAATCAAGATCCTGCCATTCTTATTCAGTAGTGCTGTAAATATGGTTTTGTTTTTTAATCTTTTTTGATCTAGAAAGCACATGGCTTCCTGAGATAGAAACCAAAAAAGAATATGGATTTTTTGGGATAAAAATAATCATATCTTTGCAAGTTTATTTTTCTGTTTCAGCGATGTGTATAGCTAGCTGTGACTTCACCTAAACTTTCTTCATTCCTCTTTTCTCACCACCAGAAAGAACTACTTAAAGATGTTTGTTCTAGATCAGACCAGTCTCTGTGGAACTACAAAAACACTAGAGAGCAGCTGTACTAGGCTAGCTAAAACTTTACCCTCTGGTTATTAACTGAGACAAATTGCTGGTGTTCTCACCGGTTGCAAACATTGATCAGATATGCTTCCTCATGAGGCACATACTTAAGTGGGCTTTCTAGTCAGGTCTTTCAGTCTGGTTTGACTGGAAATTCTGCTAGGGCAGTGGGTCACAGCACTGGTGCCATATGAGAGGAGATGGACTCTTGCAGAGTGCTGACATTACTGAGGGGAAGGTCAGTGCAGAGGAAGAAAACTATCAAACTGCAAAAGAAGTTGGTTAAATGGCTTGTGGTGATGGGTCAGTTGTGCACCTGACTTGTGTTACCTATTACATATTTGTAAAAATGAAAACCTTTTTCTGGAGGGCGCTAGACTCTTTCCATCTACCATTTCATAATGGAACACATCCACTGGAAAGCTGGAAAGCACCATTTTTTGTTATTCTCGTTGCAAAATGTAGTGTGCATTGGTGGGAATACTGGAGGTGATATTTTTTCCACTGATCTTAAGGTATCTGGAAGTATGGAAGAGCCATAGTAGGATTTTCAAGAATTTTCAATGCTGTGTTCCTCAGTTGTAGTCATGGTTTTTAAATTCAGAAGATTGTGTTCTATTGTCTTAGGTGGCCAAGTTCCATCCAACAACAACATATTCATTCCCCTTTTTTCTAGTCTTTCTTTATCACTATAATTTGTAGAATTATTGTAATTTGTTATTTGAGAACCAATGCCCCAATAGCTGTACTGTTTTTGAGAAATGGCATGATACTACTACAAGTTGCTATAGTAATATCAGCCTCATGCACTAAGAAACCAGTTTTTTAGACTGCCACCATGGAAATACATCCAGAATTCCTGGACTGAATTTTCCATCATCTGAAAAGCAAGGAAGTTAGTAATGCTTCTGCTTTGAATATTGGCACCAAAGTGTTCTCTTTCCCTTCAAACTAGGCTATTTCCTTCAAACTGCTAGGAAATTTGTGTGTGTCCTCTAGAAAATAGGACTGATTCAGAAGGGTTATGTTTTCTTCACAGCAGTGATGTCTTTCCTCATATTCTGGGAGCTTCTTAACTGGGTTTCTTTAGTGAGGAATAATCTTCATGTTCTGGTTTTTAGTTGAACATTGCAGAAATTGGGTAACATCCAAAAGTGCAGGTTTTGGTTTTGGCATGCAGATTATCTCTTTCTCTGGTTTGAATTCTGCCCTATTCTGTAGGGCTGGTTGTAGTAATTTTGCTCCCTCTTAGTACTCTGGAAGCCTGCGCAAATATCTTCTGGGGTACTGGGAGCTGGATGCAGGTCCCCTCAGAAAGGAGCTTTGAAAGGGTTCCCAGTGGCTTAAGTGGACACAAAAGAGTTCCCAGTGTCTTAAGTGGACTTTCTGGATACATTTGACAGAAAACATGAAGAAAGACTGACCCTGCCTCTAAGCAGATGTTATTTTAAAATAATTAACTGCTTGCACACATTAACACTGTAGAAGCAGCATGGACATCTTAAAACAAGCTTCCTTCCCTATATACCATTTTCTTCAGGGAAAAAAGGGTAAAGAAACTTCTGGGAAGATCAGTGTTTTAATGAGCAGTTTCAGAGAAGAGTAATGAATTAGTGAGTCCTTCACTGGGAAAGAGTCAGAAGATTGCATGAAGACAAGTGAGAAAAGCATGTAAATATAAGCATAAGACAACAAGTTAGAAAGCAGAAGCTGAAAAGAGAGCCTTGGGAAAATACTTGAAGGGGAGGGGTATAATCTTTGAGGTGGAAACTATTCTGTTTAGGCAGAAAAGGAAGAGATGCTTCAGAAAAATGTAGTACATGGGGTGTACTGGAGAAATTGAGACAAAGTTTATATATAGCAGCTACTAGAAGGTCAGAGAGCATGGGGCACATGGAAGGTAGATGGATGCTGAAAATGCCAGTGGAGCATACTGGAAAGGTGAGAGATAAGCAGGTAAAGAGGTTGGGGACAAAGACAACATAAACATACTGGGGTTCAGTAAAAGGTTTAGTAGAGTTTTGCAAATCTGAAATTGTAGAATCTCAAAAATGATACTGAGTGGGAAATAAAGAAATTAAATACATACTCTATTTTTATGTAGTCTGGTTTGGGATTTTTTCCAAAGAAGATATTTTTCAGCTGCTTGGTGAAGAGGAGTTCCAAGATCACTGTGAGGTGGCCCAGTGAAAATGTTAGCGATTTCATAAAAATTTGATTTCTTCTTTTTCTTACAGCTTATATACACAGTACAAGAGAATTCAGTTGTCCTCATGGAAATAAAAAGACATATTTTTCTTTTGCAGGCTGCCAAAATGGCAAACTATTGCAAGTGTCAAAAACTGAGTGACCTTCTGTTCCTCACATTTGCCGTTGTCTTCATTGTCAGTAGGCTTGGCATATATCCCTTATGGTGAGTAAGGACATTGTTTTGCTCAAGCTCTAGGCACCAAACAAGCTTGGAAATAACTATGTTATAATTGAAAACGATTCATTGCTGTTACTCTGTTTCCCAAAGCACCAGGGAGGGTTTCAGACATAACCAGGTGTTGAAACAGCCTGTTTGCTAGAGTGCCATTGCGTTTACTGTGTGCTAGATGAGAAATATCTGGCCCTTCTGCTGGTTTTAAGCTAGAAGTGGGCTGGAGACAGCAGAGCTTCAGACTAGCAGGTGGCTGGCTGTGTTAGCAAGAAAGGAGAGGAAAATGAAAATATTAGTCACCAAAAAAAACAACCAGCAGCTAAGCTTGAAGCTAGAATATTCTCAGTAGCTTTCAGTGCATGCTTCATGAACACCTTCAGCTTAAAGAAAAACACAGTGGAATAAGTAAAATCTGACCTGCTGAAATACGTATAAAGATGTTGTTGCCATACAGATTGAGATACTGCAGACTACTCCTTTTCCACCTCTCCTTTGAACTGGGGCTCCTGGGGCAGCTGTGTAACACTTCTGTCCAGGTGTGAAATTACACAGCTCTTACTGTGGTCTCACATCTTCCCAGACAGTCAGCTGCTTGCATGTGCTCACGCTCTTGTAGGTACACAGACATGCATGCACACAGACTGAGCACAGTTGTTTGGTTCTTTAGCTGGGGTCTTCTGATCAGGGGGCAGATGGCTAATTAGGAAACACATGGATGTACTTCATGTAAAAATGCATTAAAGTTTTTCTGCATCCTGTGCACTATATATGAGGAGGGCTGAGAGAAGGTGTTGGCCTTGGCTCTTTTTTCAATATTTTCTTTTTTATAAACAGAACTAGCACAGATACCTGTATTTCCAGGCAAGTAAGAGAGGTCTTTCATTGCATCAGAAGATTACCAATGACAGTTTTGTTTTTGGGAAGCAGCAAGAAAGCCAGAAATTGTACCCTTTGTAGAGTTTATTTAGATTACCACTGAGCTCCTTATATGCAGAGGATTTACAGATGCCAATGTCAACCTCCCTGCTCCAATTTCCTTTCTAAACCTCACTAATGATATCTCTTTGAGGTTTTGTTAATGCAAACAGGGTAAGAGCAAGATGCCCTTAGGGAGCTGTGTCATCAGCTCTGCTTAACCCTACAATGTAGAAGTCTCATTTAGCATTTGATGACTCCAAAGATATTGTCATAATCCCTACTGTGTTGTGAGTTGGTGAACAAACATGAGAAAACATGAGAAAACACGAAAATGGATAGAAACACAATCTGCATGTGTGTGAAACACTTGTTATTTTCTTTGAGGAGCATTTTTTCCTTTCTTAAACAGTTTTGCTTCCCTTCCTCTGTCCTTCCTTGAAGCCAACTGGGCCATTCACTGAATTTCTGTAAATGAAATAAGCTGGGTTTTTTTACTTCCATGATCTCAGATAGGAAAAATGGTGGCATTCCTGCTCATAGGATTTCACCTGACCCCTGTTTTCTGTTTTATATTGAGAAATGGAGGGAGGACCCAATTTCACCAGTGCATTTGTGCTGCTGGAGACTGCAGTATATGAGTGTGCTTAAGGGAGGGCTCAGTCAGATGAGGACTGGATGGGTTTGCAAAGGGGAACTCATACTTGGCCAACCTGGTAACCTTCTATGATGAAACTACTGGCTTGTAATTACATAATTACTGGATTATTGGGCAGAGCACACCCTCAGCATGTTTGCTCATGTTCCCACCTGTGAGGAATGGCTGATACACCACAAGGTTGTGCTGCCATCCAAAGGGAAGGAACCTCAGCAGGCTGGAGATACAGCAAACAGGAGCCTCAGAAGTTCAGCAAAAGCAGTGCAGAGCCCTGCAGCATTTTCTGGGGGCTGATCACCAGGAAAGCAGCCTTGCACCAGGGAACTGGGGGCTCCAGTGGACACTGGGGTGAACATGAGCCAGTTCTGTGCCCTCGGGGTAACAAAGGCTGCTGGAACCCTGGGCTGCCTTAGGAGGGGGTGGGCAGTGGGCTCAGACAGGTGACCCTGCCTTCCTACCAGCCCTGCTGAGGCCACATGCAGAGCACTGTCCAGTTCTGGCCTCCCCAGTAGCAGAGAGGCACAAAGCTACTGGAGACAGTCCAGCTAGCAGTCACTGAGATTGATCAGGGGACTGGGGCGCCTCTCACATGAGGAGAGGTTGAGACAGGCAGGATGGTTTAGCACAGAAAAGAGAAAGCTCAAAATGGGTATTATCAATGTAGAAATACATGAAGGGAGAGTGTAAAGAAAACTGAGCCAGGGATTGTCCATTGACAGGAATGCAGCAACTGACAGTGTGCTGTGTGCTCCCTGTCACAACCAGAGTGGCTACCCTGGTGATCCCTCTGCCTTGTCATGCTTTAACCCCAGCTGCCAACAAAGCCCCAAGAAGCTGCTCACTCACTTCCCACCAGTGAGATGGGGGAGAATCAGGAGGGTAGAAGGGAGAGAACTCATGAGCTGAGATAAAAACAGTTGAATAGGCTGAGGCAAGACCACACAAGCAAAGCCAAACAAGGCTTTCATCCATCACTTCCTGTGGGCTGGCAGGTGTTCAGCCATCTCCAGGACAGCAGGGCTCTATTTGTAATGGTGACCTGGGAAGTGCAAACACTGACACCCTAAACATGATCCCCTTCCTCCTTCTTCCCCCGGGTTTGTATGCTGAGCATGACACCATATGGTGTGGAGTATCCCTGGGGGCAGCTCTGCCAGCTGTGTCCCTTTGTAAATCCTTGTGCAGCTCCATTCTCCTCACTGAGGGCTGTGTGAGGAGCAGAAAATGCTTTTGCTCTGTGTGAGCATTGCTCAGCAATAACAGAAACATCCTGAAATTACCAACACTGTTTCCAGCACAAATCCAGAATATAGCCCTATGCTACCTACCGTGAAAAAAAACTATGCAAGCCCAAGCCAGTGTATCCCTTAACCAATGAAAAATACATTTATGTATTTGAATATGCAAATCGTTTAGTGTGGTATAAAAATGTTCTTTGATTTTTTAAAGACCCTTTTATTTCCAGACCAAAGCCTTGATGTTTGTCAACTTTGAAGCATTGCTGGTAGGAGTACTGTATGGGCCATTTGCTTAAGAGTTGGACTCGATAATCCTTGTGGGTCCCTTCCAACTCAGAATATTCTGTGTATCTCTTCCTCATGGCTACCCTTAGATAAAGCCAGAGGCAGTTTCATTGTTCTCAGCTGTACTGCAGGCAATGCATATGGGAGTCAGAGTTGGCAGGGATGAGCCATGGCATACATGAGCTTGTCTCCCAAATCCTTTTCCTCTATGAAACAGCAATTCTAAATCTTCAGCTCTATTAGTTTGCATGTCAGCAAAGATGACTCACTGGAGTGGCAGCAGGCCAGGAAGTATAGTTTTGCTCTCCTTTGCTGAAAATTCAAAATAGCAAAATTTGGTGCCTGATTAATATTACATAAATATGCAAATTTTGCTAGCATAAAGGCTGAGAGGTATAAAATCAGTGTGCATGTAATGTAAAAGCAAGGCTGTAATTTGTAAGAAAACTTCCCCCACACAGGAAGGTGAATACCCCAGACAGGCTGGCAGAGACGTCACTTCCCAGGCCCTGCTGTGCTGCCCCTTGGCACAAGAGCCACTTCATTGTGCATAGAGGTGCTCATAGAGAATTCAGAATGTATCAAATGCTGTTGTTTGAAGGGTGTTTAACAGCAGGGCTAAGACAAAAGAAACTGGCAATTAGGTATATATTTAGCAGTCTTTCTGCAGGCATCTGGAGTTCATTTCAGCAATAATTCAAAAACCCCAGGATACTTTCTGCCTCCTGCTGCTAAGTGAATGTAGGAGTAAAACTGCTATTTTCACTGACAAGACATTTTGCTTGTGAAATTCTCCCACTTGCACATAATCACTGTTCTAGCAAATTACAACATAGAACACAACTCTCCATGAGTCAGGGGGAACATGGTGCCTTCTCAGGTGAACCAGGATTGTAGGGAGAATGAAAGCAATCTCAACCAAAAATTAATATAAATTATACAAGCCCTTGTCTAGTCTAATCAGGCTGGGTAAAGCAGTTAGTTCAAGCTCTCAGGGAAGATGGGCTTATATTTATTTACCAGGTTTAGGGGCCAAGCCAGTTAAATTCAGGCTCTTTCAAATTTCTCTGACTAGTTACTAGCATGCAGTTTTCTGGAGTTTTTCACTTCTTTTGATTACTTTTATAATGAGTTATATTGTCTGGGAGGTAAAAACATGTGTTTCAGGGAAGTGTTGCTGACAAGTACTGCTGTCAAAAGACAAGGACACAAGCAAACAGCCTTGGCATTCATGGCTTGACCTGTGAATTCTCAGCATGCTCGTATTACACACATGCACTGAGAAATATAAAATAGTGCCTTAACAGTGCAGATTTAAGTGAAAGCCTGATTGAAGCAGATTATAAAGAGCAGAGGTCATGTTCTGCATATGCTGTCCCACAAGTTCTCATCTGGACAAATTTGGAATAATCCAGGTAGTCCTTATTATGCCCTTCTGTTCTTGATCTCTTTGTACACTGTCAGTGTCCAGAGTGTTGTATCACATTAAAAGCTGTGAAGATGGACAGTCAACTACTTTGATTAGTTGGTATAGTCTTGTTTCATGCCAGTAGGTACATCTTAGCTGGATCTTCTTTTTGTGAGTCTGTTTGGAAATATTCTGGGGGGAAAAAATGGAAAAAAATAATTCTCACTGTTAAAATTCAAAGCTGTTTCAGATGTATGTTTCCTCATCAACTGCAGTGTGTAGCTTCTAAATGAGATTTTGGTGCCAATGTACCTTATATAAGTATGGGTCAGCCAATCCTCAGAAGAACAACTTTGTTCCTTGCTATTCTTTAATTTTTAAAGCTTGTTCATGGCAGTACACACAGTCTGGCTCATGGCTGATAATCTAATTGCCTTTACATGGCAGTGAGTATCTGCATGAACCAGACAAGCCTGGTGTGATTCTTCATGAGTTACAATTCACTTCTGTTCAGCATGGTGAGCTCTAATGAGCCCTAGTTACTCATTGCCAGAGCTGCAGTCATCTCTGCATGACTGGCAGAACAGCTCCTCCTGAGTTCCACCACTGGCTGAACACCAGTGTGGGGCATAGCCCTGTCCTTAGTGCACACACTGTGTTTCCAGACAGTGATACAGTACTGCCAGTTTGAACTGCTCTCTTTCCTTTCATTTATCCTGGAATCAGCTTCTCTCTGAGCAAATAGGGCACTGCAGAACCCCCATAAGAAGCAGCTGCTACAAAGATTTGCTGACCCTCTCATTTTGTTGTTTAGCTGATATTGGCTGGGTTTGTACAGCTCTTAAGAAGCAGTGAAGTTGAATTGTTGTCTCTCATGCTGGTTTTCTTTCCTGGCACGTTTTCTCCTGCCTGGCCCTTGGAGTATGTGCGCTGTGTGGGAAGACAGCATGTGGACCCCAGCAGAGTCACTCTGCTTCACTCCTCTGAACTTACTGGTGAAACAGAAAGCTCCAACCTACCCTTTAAAGCACCCTACAGTGCCAAAGCAATACATAGGCAGTGGTTAAAGCAGAGTCCTGGTCAGGTTCTCCACATAGTGAGAATTCAAGTAGTTAGATGAATCCCAGCTGCCCAGACCTTGTCTGCCCTCTGAATGAACACAATTGTTTTGCAATGGTTTTGGTTACTGTTGTTGGATTGTAAACCTTTCTAGCCTAGCTAGGATAATTTAATAATAATAATAATTTGTTAAGATGATCTCTTCTGACACTGTTTTAAGCTCATTTTGCCAAGAATATTGTCTAAACCAGGGCACAATCATAATCACATGTTGCTTGTGGGTAGCAGATACTGAAAGAATAAATTATGATTTTGATACTTGATTTCTGATGCTATTCATACTGTCATTGAGTGGATGCTGTAGAACTAGCAAAAATTATCTGCTTACATTTCAGCCTGTTTGTAGTTTCAGCAGGCAACTTATAATCAATCAGTTTATCAAGACCATTTAATAACAAGGTTTTGGCAAACTAACAATAGTATATTCAAAGAACTCATAGACTTCAATTTATGGATTAAAAAGAATGTTTAATTAACTAAATCTCTATAAATTTACTCACAACTCTCATCTTAGCTCTTTAGAAGAGTGTATATAGTGTTGTCATCCCATCTGCTTCTGACAGAACATTATTAGATGTTATCCTTTCTAATGCCTAGTTATTTTATTTCCTTCAATTTTTTACAGCATTTGTGAACTCAGGCCTCTGGAGTTTTACAAGAAGCAAGGGTGAAATCTTTGGAGTACAGGTTAATACTTATCCAGCTATTTACAGGGAAGCTATAAGAAATGGAAAGGTTAGAGGCATCAGTCACCATTATGGGCTTGCAATGTAAATAACAAAATGTGGCATTTGCTCAGAGTTGCCATTTTTAAAATTTTCGTGTGATCATAGCAGGAAAAAATTATATGAAAAAAGATTTCATCAGACTTCCAAAGCCATTCTTATCCTCATTTTTAGTTTCTATAGACTGTACTCTGTGGCTATAATAATTCATTCTGTTGTAAAGGATAGCCTATTCAGCTGGGTTCTTACTTCTTTTTTAATTAAGAAAAATGTCCTGTCTAAAACCTGTGCTCCAATTGGAAACAGGACAAATACCTGTGCAGTGGCACTTCTCTTGTTCAGAATTATTCTGCCATAAATGTGTCAGGGCAAAGGAAGCAGCACGGTTGTTTTTCTTGTGGCCAGACATCTTAGCCACTTTTAAATCAGCTCAGGTAGGTAGTTTGAACTTGTGCAAACATTCTGCCTCTTCTCAGCCCCTTTTCTCTTAGAGATATCTTTAGCCCCAGGCACATATTTTGTGGTGCTACAGAGTCAATACAAAAGCAGAACAATGCTACTGCAAGCTTCTGACAGATGTGGGATGTAAAAATCATAGCTGTGCAAAAGCAGGAGAGTAAGTTAACTTACCAGCTTGAAACAGTCAAGACTTTTGACCACCATGATCAGCAGCCCTGATGGAGCTGGCATCTGATTTGTGTTCAGCTAGGAGGGGGTCATGGTGGCTGAGCACCCTGGGAGAAACCTAGCCCCATGTAAATGAGCACATTCCATAGCTTTCATTGGTGTTGCACAATAGCAGAGCTTGACCCTTAATATCTCTGAAAGCACAAATAATTATTAAGAAAATTGGATTAAACTGAAAACTGTTTAGAGATTATTTCAGCGACATTGATGTTGCATATAGTTAAGCACAACTGCACTTAGTTTTACTCAACAGAAAGGGGCAGGAGGATGGCTTTTTTATACTCTGATACTCTGTTTTGCAAAGATTGGAAACTATATAGTTTACAAGAAATGCTTTTCCTCTTTGGAGAATAACATGCACTCCAGGAAAATGGATCTTGATATATGTTCTCTGTTGCTCATATAAAAGTTTTATATGTGCCTGAAGATTTTCAGATTTGGAAGTGTCATTCTTAGCATAACACAGTTCTTCAGTACCTGTGAGTTATTATCATGGGCCTTTACACAAGCATTTTGTCATAACACATTACTGATACAACATCTTGCTGACTATAATTACCTTCTGCTAGGAAACTTGAGTTCTCTCCATAACCTGATGTCTATGAAGGACTCTTCTGAGGTTTGAGTTCGGATTGTGAAAGTGCCTATGACCTTGTATCTTTTTTTTTTTTCTATCCACAAGAGTGTAAATGCTACTATTCATACCAGTGGCTGCAAAATCAGCTAATGGGCAGTAACTGCTGATGAGAAGGAATTGAGTGAAAAGCACAGCTGAAACCAGGACAGTGACAGCTTGATCAGGTCTCTTCTACAGTACATCAAACATGAATAATTTCCTGCCTGCTCCATCATTTTAGTTAAGTAATTGGAAATCCTATTGATCTGCACACAGGACTTAAAATAACAGTCTCAGTGGCAGGGCTGTAATTTCTGCAAAGACATATTGTTGCTGATTAGCATTAGGACAGGAGCCACCCATCCCCACAGCAGCTGGGCATGTATTGGTACCCTGTCAGGAGATCCTCTGCTGTGGGGCTGCTGCAGGTGAGCCGAATGCCGTGTGGAGGTGACCTCACTGATAAAACTGAAGTGTGTGGATTTAATGTTGCTCTGAATACTGACTCAATAGGTTATATTCTTTCTGTCACTGCATTTTGCAGAGATCTTTCATCAGCTCTCTAAAAGAAGGAGGGTAATGAGCATCACCAACCAAACAATCTGATGAATCAGTCTGAGATGCTGTTGAAAGATCATCTCTCTCCCTCTCTCCCTCTCCCAGTCCTTTCCCTGCTTCATTGCTTCTGTGTGGGTGACTGGTTCATCTGACTGTTCTCTGTTCACAGTGGGTCTCTGCTACTGCTCTTGTATTTACCATGCACTGAATACTCTGGAGGGTTGAAAATGTAAGAGACAGCAGGATCTGGAAAGGGAAACAAGCTTGTTCTCCCACTCAGCAAGAACCAAGAAGCAGAACAGTGATATAGACACAGCAGCTGGCCAAGTTGAAACTCAGATGAAAAACTTGGCAGTGTAGCCCTTAATGTACTGGATTTGCTATAATTAAATATTTAGCTGCACTGCAGCTTGAGGACTCCAGTACATGGAGTGCTATAAACCAAAGTTTCCTCAATTTGATGACTGTTTTGTGTACGATTCCATACACTTCTCAGGTAAAAGCTGTTTAGGTCATTTGAAGTTTCATGCAGAAACATCTGTGTGTAAGGTCTGTTGTGTAGCACTGGCCTTAAAAGTAACTAGGACAGCCTGGGATATGAAGTCCTATCAGATTTCAGTCAAGGTCTAAATCCTAGAGATGAATCTTGCCCACTGATGAAAGTATCTGATTTATCATCCTGTGGCTGATCAACATGTGCACATACATGTACTCTCACGCTCCACTGCTCTTCATCTATCTGTGAATCTCAGGGGCATTTTTTTCTACCTATCACTTTTATGGCATCTGTTAAAGAAGTAGTTTTTTATCAAGCTAATAACTCTCACAGCATCTTTATGTGGCCAACAAGGTGTGCCAATACTTTGTGCCCATCTTTACCAAAAAATGACCTGTGTAAAAAAATTTGAGAATTTCTTAGATCACATACGTTAATATAACAGCTAAATCCACAATTTAGAACTCCTGACTCTTTATTCTCTGGTCATAGTCACTTTTACCACATATAATAAAGAATAAATGACTATGTTTTGGTGCAAATGTTTGGGTTTTTAAAGGAAAAATTTTAAAAAGGGGCAGAAACTTTGAAGCATTGCTGGTAGGAGTACTGTTGAGTTACTTGCACCAAACAGGATAATTAATGTAACTACATAATTACATAAATGTAATTACGTATATTCTTGGTAATGTATGCAGTACTGAAAGGTGTCCCAATACAGGTGTTGCGGTGCAATATAGAATACTGTTGTCTAATATACACATAATGGGGATAAAGACATTCATTCTGAATTATTTAGACAAGCTGGTATTGTATTGTGCTGTTCTTGGTCATATCTGAGCCTTCCATCTCTTGTGCTGTGTTAACAAAGTGACTTTAATTCAGCATGTTGCAGCAGAATATTGGGCACTGGACAGTGTTGCAGAAGGGAAGGCAAACTTGCAGTAGCACTAATTTCAGCTGCAGTTTCTGCTCCCCTTGGATGTGATAATAGTGCCCATCATGCTGCTATGCATCATTCTGCAGAGTTTATCTGTAATTTCTTGCTTGTCTGGAAGAATACCTGTTCCTTTCACATGATCTTCCTTTTCAGCTCTTTTTGTTTCTCTCAGGATCCTTTCAGAAGCAAACACAGAATATTTTTGTCAGTTCTCAGACAATATAGATAAGGATTTTACTCTTCCACCCATTCCTCTCTTTCTTTATCTCCCTTCATCTCCAGGTTTTCCTTTCATCCTTAGTGCAAGACAAGGAATCAACTTGCCAAGAATTAGTAGCTGACACCCAAGAGCCTGGATTTGGGCCCACTAAGTAGGGGAGTGTAATGTTAATGAGTCACTGTGGATCTGTTACCTCTAGTGTCCCAAGTACGGCTTTGCTGGCTAGATAAAGAGCTAGAGGAAAAACCTGTGCTACTGTTGGTGTGTTGCAGGTGATTGTTTAGTAGTGGTTGAAAATGTGTTCATTCTATTCTGAGTGTTTAATTAGAGTGGTACTACAGTAAGTACAGGATTATCTCTCCCAGTGGCTCTGATATTGTGGCAGCGTTCCTGAAAAAATACCACAGATTTCTGTAAGAGTAAATTGGAACTTAAGTGGTGAATTTATTTTTATTTGCTTTCATCAGCCATACTGCTTAATTCAAGATGCTAAACTGAGTGCTTCACACAGCCAGGTGCACAACCCTCCTTGGAATGCATTTAACGAGGGAAGAATACCTTCTATGAAATTGTGTTGTGTTCTCCAGCTTCTCAAAATCTTCCAGGGGCTCAGAAAACAAACAGTCCAAAAATTATTTTCAAAAGCAGAAGCTAACATTTAGTTGCAAATTGCAAAGACTTGAGAAATGCTGACAAAAGTTTTCAGAAAGGTAGAGCACTTGCAGCTTAACGTAATTTTCCCCTGTGAGATCAAGTCCAGCTGTTTCCAAGTCAGATACCCAAAAATCAAAGTTTCCACCATTCATTATGAAAAGCTGCAATTTAATCACTGGAGAGCTTTGAAAAGTCCCAGCAAGAGTGTTTACAGATTTAAGTGCTTTTCTGACTATTTTAATCCAATATTTATTTGCATATGCATCTTATAGGCACTTTCTCCTCCATCTATTTTTGTTCTGCTATTTTCAGTCCCTATTACTTGTGTAGTTGATTAAAATGCTTCCATTGAATACTTGAAGCAGTGAAATTGATGGAAAGTGGTCTAACCTGTCTCTCCTCCCCTTCTTCCTCAGTCTCTACAAGTAGAATTTCTCGGTATATTCTGACTCATAACCTTATGAATTTTTCCCCATTTCAGACTTCTAATATGAAATAATTTATTTATTTTGAGAGTTTATTTGCTCACTTCTATTTTTTCTGTAATTTTCTGTATTTTTCACTCAGGTTCTGCTCTGTAGGTGCTTAGATATAGCCTTAGCTCCACGTGAACACCTAGCCTGCACATCAGACCACTGAACCCTCTTAACATTGCTGGGCAATTAATAGGATCCTTTTTGCAGCTTTAATGGAGATTTCCAGTCCTGTCCTTAGTTTGCCAGACATAACAGATTAGAAAACAGTCTTCTTTTTCACTGGAGCTTATTTCCCTGTCTAATACGCAATATATGAGTCATTTGCACATGGGACTGTTTTTGATACCAAAAGCACTCTTTTTGGCCTTGCTTTCTTCCTGACTTCTGCAAGAGTGGACTAACTCATCTCTAATGCTGCTTTTTTTTACTTGACTTCTGTGGAAGTCCCCAGAGATGAATTTGGTCCAGTTAATAAAATATAAACAGACACCTGCAGAAGGTTCACTTACAATTCTGTGGCATTTGAAGTTTTAGACATAGAGACAGTTGAGTGTAAACAATGGTAACTTTATATACAGGAGTTGTTGATTTCAAGTTTGAATTTGATATAATGGTTAGAACTGCAGTAAGCACTGGTGAAGTTGAACAGAGCTGACTCCACGTCTGTTTCGATGTGATGAGAGTGTCCCCTTGAACTGTAAAGTGGGGTGTTACTGTGACAAATATAGCTACCACTGGCAGAACAAATTGCACAAAGCTGAGACTGAAGAGTTCCACCTGACAGAAGCAATAATATATTGGGGTTTTTGCAAACTGGAAAACATTTTCTGGTGCTCACACCATAAACAGAAGACAGTTTAAAAACACTGTCTAGGAAGGTTATAAAACACGCAGCTTCTGTAAGAAGGCAAAAATGAAAAGGTAGAAGTACTATGAAGTACCCCTACAGTATTAAATCCAGTGTATGAGCAATCACTGGTTGATTTTTGATCAATGGTGTTACACACATTGGGTGTTTCATCATTACCACTAAATGTGGTATTCCGGATTTTGTTTGTACATATTTCATACTAGTACTACTTTTTTTTTTTTTTAATTGGTTTTATGTTGCTGGAAAGGGCTGTGGGGAATGTGGTTGTTTATTAGAAAGATGAGACAAATGTCCATAATTTCTCCGGGGAGTTGAGCGCTGCTCTGTGCCCGTGCGGGGTCCCGGTGCTGGCCGGGCTGAACGCGCCATCTAGTGACCAGCGGGGCTGGGCGAGTTAAAACAGGAGCAAAGAACAGAGAGGCAGCGGAGTTTTTAATGAATTTCTGCATCAGCAGGGAAAGTAGATGAAGTTTGACAAATCCTTATATTGCCTTATTTTTTCCAACCTAATTAACAGCCGTTCCTAGATTGTTATTTGTTTTTTAAAATACCATTGTTTCTATTGTCTGTTCTCCACTCTGCTCTCAGGCTGTTTGCTAAGATAGATTGAAATCACCTGCTGTGGCAGGGTATTTGAGCAGAAAGTTAGTGCTGGATTCACAAAGCTTCAGAAGTCATTATAACATCAGTTTACTGCCTGCATCTGAAATGCTGATTCTCAAAAATTTGTTTCAAATGTGTAGAACTGCCTGGATTTCTTAGGGTCATAGAATGATTTGGATTGCAATGTCATTTAGCCCAACCCCCCTGCAATGAGCAGATGTTGTCATCTTATTGCAGGGATTCCATACTGTTCTCTCCTTATCACAAAAGTTTCAAATCTTCTTGCTGTTTCTCGTGGGCAGCTCTCAGAGCACCGACTCTTCTTCATAAAGTGGCCAACTGACTCCAGTTCCCTTCTCAACCACCCACCCCACTCTGTTATAGCACTCTTCTTCTCATTGGTTACAGCTGTGGCCTGGTAAAGTCAGGCCTGTTCTTCATCTTTGATAATTGCCCAGCTGCAACTCCTTAGGAGTAAGATTGCTTTCTACACTATCTTGATTTGCTTATATTCTATCCCACTACAAGCAGGGACATCTTCATCTAGATCAGATTGCTCAGAGCCCTGTCCAACCTGGCCTTGCATGTTTGCAGGGATGGGGAGTCTACAACCTCTCTGGGTAATCTGTTCCAGTGTTTTACCACTCTCATTGTAAACATCCTCTTCTTTAGATTTAGTCTCAATCTACCCTCTTTTAGCTTAAAACCATTAGCCATTGTTTTATCTCAACAGGCCCTACTTAAAAGTTTGTCCCCATGTTTTTATAAGTCCCCTTTAAGTACCAGAAGGCTGCAATGAGGTTTCACATCCCTCCCTGTCCATTGTCCACCTGTCCTGGATGTAACTGCCAAGCCTCACTCATGGTTGTACATAAGTGGTGTGCAAATCGGATTTAGTGCAAAACAGTGGCTAATATGGGGGCCAGTAACTTTTGTTATCAATCAGGGAAGGAGTTATTTGGGTCAACCAACACCTGCTAGCTGTAGAGATGAAGAGAAGAAATGCACACTGAAGACCTTTCTTTTTTGTATGCAATGTTTACAAATCAAGTTAAATATTGAAAGCAACATTTGGGTGTTGTTTCTCTCTGGAGACACCTGTGTGATTTAGTCCAAGTCACTGTTACTTTGAAAACCAACTGTCCATGTGGATTCCATCTAATGAAGTACTTGTCATTTTGATTTTAAAATAACTTCTTTGAAATTGTTGGCTTAAGGAAATGGTTATTATTTTTCTGTCCCTTGTTTTTTCTAGGATATTAAATACAACGTTGTTTGAACTGTATGAAGCTCTGGGCAATTTTCCTGCCTTGTGGGTCTTCAATGTGCTGCTTATGGTTCTTCAAATTCTGCACTGTTTTTGGTCTTACCTAATCATAAAGGCAGCCTACAAAGCTATTTCAAAGGGCAAGGTAAGACAACACGGTTCTGTTTCATGATTTTAAGTTTTCCATTATCAATAGAGGTCACTTTTTGTTTGGGTTTGGTTTTTTTTTCCCTAATCCACAACATACTAGTGAAGACACATCTTGTTTTAGATAAACTCTTCTTTCCTTTCCTGAAAACTTTTTCCCACTCCTAATGATTGTCAGATAGGTTAATAATACTCTGTATAGTGATTGTCTTTATATGTACTTCTGCAATTCCTTTTTACAATGTGGTACACTGAACTAAACTACATTAGGGAAACCAGGTTAAAGAAACCCAACAAGTAAACTGCTTTCTTGGGGCTGCCAGTTTTTTTTTCTTCTTTATAGTAGTTCATAGCAAAATGTTCATTTCACAGCTGGAAATGATAGCAGTAATAATACAAGATTAAATTCTGCTGTGTTTGCTAGTGGCAAAATTACTGATCACAGCCTCTTCTGGGTTTTGGTATTAATGAGGTATTGCAAAGAGCTCTGTATTTTCTTTCTAGTATTCCCAGAGCAAGACTGTTTGGGCTAGACTTTTGTGTCTTGCTGCCTGTGGTACATTTGACAGGAAGATGTCACCCCCAGAAATACATTACAGTTGCTGTGCAGACACAGGGCTTGTGTGCAGATGGTAAAACTAATCCTTACAGATCATGTAAAGTCAGGACACTTTGCCCCATTGATGTGACTGACCCAAAGTGAATGGGATTGTTCTCCAGAAAATTGCTATCTATGAATGTACTGGAGAGCTCAGCCATGCACTGGCAGAGCCCAGAATCTGCCACTCCATCTGTGAAAGACAGTGCATTCACGAGCTGTGTTTTGCCTGGTAGGCATGCTTTAGTCTGCTCTGCTTTTAGAAGTTATTAGCCTCAGCTGTCCTGTCTGAATTATACCAGTGACTTCAAAGACTGCTTCCTCCTGTCTCTTACTCTGCTTGTGTATCCTTTCCCTTGTGCTGTGCTGGAAGGCTGGGAAGTGGAACCCCTTGCACGTAAGTTTCTTTAAATTTACTAAGCAAAAGATTTATTCTGACAGCACTGGTGTTTGTGGTTTGGTTTGCTTTGGTTCTTTTAATTTGTGGTTTCTTCTTGGTATTTATCCACTGTTTGTATTTATATATTTAAGTAAAGACTATCTTGAAAGCCTATTTTACTTCTTGGCTATGCATCACCTAAAACCATTCAAACCCACTTCTATCTGTAGTATCTGGGTGCTATTATGCTTCACCTTTTTACATACAGGGATAGATAAATACATAGATATAGATTGTGTATACACATACTTACATATGTATATATATCTCAGCAGGATAAGCATCTGCTCTGTCAGCATTCAGGGCACACACTTGAGACTGTAATTCCTTCACCTTGTAGTTCTAACAATTGCACAGGAGAAAACTGAGATTGTACAGAGTTAAAGCAGAGTCAGACACTTGCAGTAACACAGTGACCAGGTTAGAGATGGATATGTATGACATATATACAGAGGATTAATTTTCCCTCAGATCTTAAGTTCCTCACTTGCAATGCCATTCTTTCTATTTCTGCAATAAAAGTAAGAACTGTTTTCACAACACATTACAGATATCTTACAGATAAATACTAAGTACTGCAAGACGTGTTGCATTCATATCAGGTTTTAAGTGCAAAGACCTTGCCTGCTTTATTGCTGCATTTAAAAAAAAAAATGGGATCTGCTCCCGTTTTGCAGAACTGGCTACAGCATAGAATCTTATTTTGATTTTTGGCTTTGGGGCAGGACCCTAGCAGAAAAATTGGCAGTGAATCTACTAAGAGAATTTAAGTTGAAGCAGAATTGTTCAGTCATCTGCTCTGCCATCACATAGATCACAGATGCTCAGTACTGTCTGCTGAGACCATTCTCTTCTGTCTGATAAGGGTATAATTCTAAGTGTATTTCTGTACTGCCGCCAGCTGCAATATAAAAGTTCTTTCATATGAAAGACGTTGAAGTAACCTATTAATTGAAGCTCTGTAAAGTATGGAACCAAATTTCTGACCTCAGCTGAAGTCCAGTTTCACAGGTGTCAGAATTGTGGGCTTGCTAGACATTGGCATTGAAAACTTTACTTACTGGGAGCTGTATGGGAACTGTTTTCTTTTTTCACTGGTTCCAAGCAGAATGGTGTCACTCAGGTACTGTGATTTTGCAAGGGCAACACTGAGAGCTCCAAAGGCAAATGGCTCTTTCTGACATGAGAATGGAATTGTCAAGAAGATTTTGCAGAGGAGAGAATTACTGTAGCGAAAAATTACACAGTGGCCCTGTTCTTTAAGCATTTTTAGTTCTTCAGGAAAAAGACTCGCCATGTGTTTGCCCCCTTTTATGTCCATTTGCTATAGTGAAGTCAGCTGTAATTGCCTGATTTTGGCAACCAGCAGATCAATTGTGGATCGATCATGAAGAAATTGGGATGCTCAGCTATACAAACAGGAGTAGAAGCAGGCATGAAAATGGTATCCTTAGAGCTGCATGCCAGTTAAACTTCAGACCTCTTTCTGTTGATGCTGGTTTTTTTGTATTATATCTGGTGGACTCTTGATAATTTTGGAGATTTTCAAGATTTTTCAAAGTCAGCTGAAAATTAGCAGGAAATCCCTAGCAACTAAGGTCCACCTGTTTCTGAAACCCCTTTCCAGTGACACAGTGGGGCACACAGTTGAACTGTGATTCCTGTTTTAGAGATTGAACACGTTTTGCAAGTGCCATTCTCACCTCTTGTCTGAAGTCAGAGACTGGAGTTACTTGATGTGGTGGGTTTTATTTCAAGCAGTACTTGGGTCTCCTCCTGCGAGCACACAACGCTGTTCCCTGGAGCCATGTGGTCTCCAGTGAACTAGGAATTAAGGGGCAGGAAGTTGGGTTGAACATTTTGTATTACCAAAGAGCGGCACTTCAAATGAAATACAGTTGTAGTTAGTAGAGGGGCAGAGGGGCTGAGCCTAGGTTGAATTTGGGAGCTTGGATTGTTGTTTACTTCGGTCTGTGCAAAACTCTTTGCCTTGAGCACTTGGCCATACTACCTGCAGTGCACCAGTGCTGAGTTCTCATCCTGCCTTTGCACGTGGCATAGTATGTGCAGACATCTGTGTTTGAAGTGAGCACAGGCAGGCAAAGACAGAGAAGTGTGCCAGAGCTGAAATCGCCTTCAAAACTCAAATTGAAAAGATGTGTGAATTCTCTGATTCTCTTGAACCAAAGAGCTGAGTTGTTTCCTTACAGTCACCTACTGCCCACTTCTTTTCCACATTCTACAGGTAGCAAAGGATGCCCGAAGTGATGTTGAGTCAAGCTCAGATGAGGAGGAAACAGTACCTCGCTCAAAGGCCCCGCACAGCACGGTCGCCACCAACGGCACCAGCGGTGCCAACGGGACAAATGGGTATCTCACTGGTGCCACTTCCTCAGAGGAGCATTAATCCTTCAGTTCAATCATGAGACACGAACAGAATGAACTGTTTGCTACTGGAAGTAAATTATAAGTCGTGAATGCAGTTTATTCATGTATTTCAGCATCAGAAAAAAATTAGGAGTATCAAAGCATTCTGATAGCACACTGCCATATTTCCTGTTTGTGAATGAAGACAGCACACCATTCTGTATACGTAGGCATGCTGAATGTGTATGTAACTGACACAATGGGAGCAGTATTTTCACTTGTACTGTCTGAAATATTATTTATTTTTTATTCTTTTGGGAAATTCTGGACAAAAGGGAATATCCATTCTCAAACTTTGTGTCTTGGATTCTCGGTAACGGAGAGCATCGTGCTCAGATCTCTTCTGTCCATCCCTGTTGGTTTTGCTGAATCTGCTATAAGTAATAGTTGCTTGATTTGTTACTTACAGTAAGATAGAACATAGCTTTATAGATTTTAGATCTGCTTCAGATATTTTTGCTATCTTTATGTTTTAAAGTACTGGTTTTGAAATTGCCTATCAAATCACAGTTACTGTTCTTCCAACATAATTTGGGGGGGGGGGGGGGGGAAGTGGTAATTGTGGGATATTATTTTAGCGTAATTTAAAATTCAATTTGATGGTTAAATTGCATTAGAAGTAGACTTGATTTGTTGTGCAAATACCCAAAAGCATTGTTGTCAGAACTTTGGATAAATTTGTTACTACCTTTTTTTTTGGCCTTTCAATTTTTGACCTCTACAGATTGTAGCTTTTTGCAGAGATTCCATGTAAGAAGGTGTTTCTTCAAATGCACCATTCTGAATCCAGACTTAACTCCTGAAATTGTTCTTGCGTGTTCACCTGATTGAGAGCAGGGGTGTAATAGGAAAATACAGCAGATGAAAAGTTCATTTCTTCTTCGGACTCAGCTCAGTTTAGGTATTGTTCTCAAAATTATTGCTACTTCCTTAGCAGAGTGAATAGAGGGAGGGCAGAATGTCATACATTACTAAAATTAGTTTATTTTTCATGTGTAAGAACTTGAGCAAAATTCACTTAGCATAATTCACAGCAACCTTTGAATGCTCAGCAGTATTTCATCACCTTTACAAATAAAATTAGGGGGCTTTTGTAAAATAACTTTGCATTCCTTTTTATCCAAGATTTACAAATAGTGTCCCAAAGAAGACATAATAACAGCCTAAGTAAACATCTTTTCAAACATTATATACGTACTTCTTCCAGTCTCCAGATCAAAGTTCGATGTAGGATGCTAAGGATCATACAGCTCTTGCAGGACACTTCTGTGATTTGTGACAGCAGGGCCAAAAGTAGGCAGGGTTCTTGGGTAACAGACTCTATGCAACCTACTGTTCAACAGTATTGTGTGTGCACACAGAACTTATAGACCTTATAGACCAAAGATTGACGTACACACACACACACACACACACACACAGACCACAGACATGTATACATACAAGTTAAAAAAATAACGGAAGGAAAAAAATCTCAAGTGTGTCTTCTATATACAAAGGGATTGGAGTGCTGTGTTCAGCTGGAAACCTGAGCCCTGAGGTCGTTTCTGATTCCTTCCACCTATGCAAATAGTAAAATATAGATGGTTTCTGATGCCATAAAACATGTTTAAAGACTCTGTTTATATAGACATCAATGAAGAAAGTTGTGTTGTCACTTCTTTCTTTTGAAAACTGAGATTTGTCCTATTCTACTGGTCACTCTTTAAAACTTCTAAAACTTTTATTATCCATAGAAACTCCTGTGTGTTAGGAAAAAGGTGGTGTGCTAAAAGCAAGATTGGAATGGCATGAATGGAAATAGTACCTCAACTTAGTAAAGAATAAAGGTAAGAAAACTCAGAAACTCAGATCACAAAAGATCTGTCAGTTCTACTACCCACAGAGCATCTTTTGAAAAACCCAGATAACATTGTAATCCAGCAGCTGCATAGCTTATATGTCCATGAATATATCTGAGGGAGCAAGGGAGCCTTACTTAAATCTCCTTCTCCCCATAAAGTTTTTCTGCCTCTGATTTTTTTCATCTGTCTCCTGTGCATTTGATTTCATACAGTTTTCTGCAGGGCAGGTTATACATGTGAAAATATGCTGATTGCAATGGAAAGTATCCTATCTATGGTGTTTGCAGCTGTGTAGTAATTACTGTGAAGATGATTCCAGGATTTTAAAATAAAACCATCCTGGGATCAATTAAATTAAGATTATAATTTTTGAAATCTGACCTGCTAAAATGATAATGGAGAACATCAGTTTAATTTCATGGTGTTGATTACTGCCACTGAACCATTTCCCTTCTGCAAAGATGGTTACAAAAATGGCATTCTGGAAAAATATTTTGCCTCACATGAGAACAGAATGTTGCTCTGAACTGTCAACATGCACAACATAGACTACATGCTGCAATGTTGGTGATGCAGGGCTGTCCCCAGCAGCAATCCCTGTGCCAGAGGCCTTTAGTCCCTGTTGGTCCTCCTCAGCAATGCTCTGTAATGTTCATTCAGATGTAGAGTCAAGGCTACAACCCTTGAGATGATTTACCATCACTGCATATGCTGTTAGGGTATCACAGAATCATAGAATGTTAAGGGTTAGAGGGGACCTTGAAGATCATCTAGTCCCAACCCCCCTGCCATGAGCAGGGACACTTCACCCTAGGCCAGGTTGCTCAAGACTTTATAAAACCTGACCTTGAACAGTGCCAGAGTTGGGGCAGCCACAGCTTCCCTGGGCAAGCTGTTCAGTATTTTACCACCTCTGAAGTAAAGAATTTCTTTCTAATAGCTAATCTAAACTCTTCTCCTTTTTGCTCCAGTCTTCTTATCAACTTCATAGCCCTTCTCTGGACATGCTCCAACAGTTCTATGTCCTTCTTATGTTGGGGACACCAGAGTTGGCTGCAGTACTCTGGGTGGAGTCTCACGAGAGCAGAGGGACAGAATCCCCTCCCCTGCCCTGCTGCCCTCACTCCTCTGGATGCAGCCCAGGATACATTTGGCTTTCTGGGCTGTGAGTGCACCCTGATGGCTCACAGTGAGTTTTTCACCAACCATCACTCCCAAGTCTTTCCACAGCGTTGTTCTCAATCACTTCTCCACCCAGCCTGTAGGAGTCCCTGGGATTGCCACAACCCAGGAGTAGGACTTTGCACTTGGCTTGCTTGAACTTCATGAGGTTTCCATCAGCCTCCCTCTCAAGCCTGCCAAGGTCCCTTGAGCCCCACTGTTAAATGGTGCATCTGGGATTGAAACTCTTCACTTGAGGTTTAAATTCAGTTGCATCTGTGAAATGCTAAAGCATGTATGCAGTTACCTTGGTTCAGCTAACACACAATGACATACTTAGCCCCTATAATCCTGGCTTTTTGGAGTCTGTTCTTAGCAGTTAGTATAAACTTCATACAGATAAGTCTGGAAAATAAGTGAGGTAAGAGAGATTCAAATGACACATGTGGGGGAATAGGGTAAGAGGAAGCCTTAAGAACTTCACCAACCTTTGCTAAACAATGATCTTTCAAGCTAGAGGTTTATTATAAAAATTATGAATTCACACTTTTTTCTGTCTCTGGTGGGAAGGACCAAGTGATTTAGTGATCAGACATGGCAGTGTGCTTTAATTCATTGTTTCAACTAATGGGTGTGAAAACTTTGGCTTCATCTTCCACTCTGCAGAGAAAATGCCATGCAATTATTTCCTTTTTCATTTGAATTTGATTGCTTTTCTGATTAAGAGCTTTGCAAGGTGCATTTGGAGGTCATCGAGTATTTAGAGGTTGATTGCACATATTTTAGAAGATTGACTGAAATTATTCGCATGGTTCATGGTAAATGTGAGACCTTAAAATGTTCTGTATATTCACACCTTTTGTAGAATTGTAATTTAGTAATTCTAGAAATGAGAGTTTGTACTCTATAACTTCTCTGTCTTTGAGTTCTATGGTCCTTGTTTATAGTACAGTACATGACACAGTGGTTGAGATGTCAAGGTAGAAAAATGAGGAAATTAGAGTTTATTAGTAAATAGTAAGAATTTGTCTTCTCTCCTAGACAGAGCCCAGATTACAGTAAAATAAGATTCAGGTTATCCTTTGTGTGGTGTTTCCCATATTGGCATATTTTGTATCAAAGAAAAATACATGGTGGGTTGGTGGTTTTGTTTGGTTGTTTTTCATAAAGAACAACATTGCAGAAAAAGGTAAAAATACCTGATCAAACAACATGGGTGGACATTGGAGTCTTTTGGGTCTTGATCAATGTTAAGTAGTGCTAGTTTTAAAATACCAAAGTGCCCCATGCTGTTTCCTTGTTGCCCTTTTGTAGTTTTTTCTATCTGTTATTTATTTAATGATTCCAGCAGAATTGGTACAGGTGTCACAGCTTCATATCTCCTGCCTCAGCCTGTGACCATTCTGTGACCATGTGATTGCCAATGCCAAATGCTTTTTCTGAGACCAAGTACATGCACTAAAGCTTTGCTTACAGTGAAGTGATTCTTGTCTTAAATCTGTATGTGATTCAGGTGAAAATCACTTCCTGGTTGTGAACAGGACATGAGGGCGAAAGCTGTGACCCTGCAGCACACGCCACTGCTGCTCACTGCTGGGTGATTGAGGCACTCCCTGTTTTACTCAGAGTGCTCCACTGGGAAGCCTAATGCCCATTTCATTCATTTTCTCATTACCACAGCCTTCTGTATCTCAGAGAAATATGGGCTACCATTGGTTTTATACAGCTGATGCTTTGGTATTTTCTTAATCTCTTTGCTACAACTCATTTTTGTATGTCTCCTATTGTCTACTTCCTGTGACATTTGTGGGAGAGGAGTATTAAATACTTTTTACCCTTCTTGTAATGTAGACCCTCTTAGGCCTAACTTCAGTGTTCTGCAAACTACAGTTGCCTTTAAACCATGAAGCAAAACCAGTTTGTATTACTTGTTTTGACTGGTTTTGATTTGGAACAGGGACCTAATGGGAACTTCAGTAAGACAACATTATTCTTTTTTTCCCTTTTCTTTTAAAAAGCTCTAGTGGAGGTTTGGAAAGGTGGTGTACATGTACAGCCTTTACACTGTAAAGATTTCTGATTGTAGTTGCAATGAAAACACAGTGTTTGAGTGTGTCTCTGCAGACTTCTCAATCTTTGAAATTGCTTTCATTTAAAAAACTGGAGGAAATACCATGAAAGGATGTTTTGGAGTCACGTCAACGATCACATGTGTCAGACAAAAGGCAAAAAATACTGTCTTACATGACTTAAAATGGGTGCAACAAAACACATTTTCTGACTTCTGCTGAGCTTCAGCTTTTTGCTGTTCTTGTTTACACAAGCTCTCATACCATACTGTGCATGTTGACTGCTGCAAGTCAGGGGGAGGCAGATGTGACACATTTTCACCTGTGTTTTCATGACAATCCTGTGCTTGAGCAACTCTTTCAGAAATGTGGTGATGTGTAGGAACTCCACTGTTCTGGATACAGTGATGCACTAGCTAGAAGTCCTTTCATGTATAGCTATTGTGTGGAACTTTGGGAGTTATTTTGTCTTTTATTTGACTGGGTTTGGGGTTTTTTCTAATACAGAGAAAAATTATTCCTCATAAAATCTCTGGAACCAACCAGTATTGTGGGCTATTTTAATTTGGAGACAGTTTCATAATAAACATAAGTATTAGAAATGTAGATTTTGTTTTCTTATTTTTTTCTATGAGATGCAGACAATGTTTTCCTTTGTTTTAGCTCAAAGGTTTTTACCCACACTGTAGACTCCAACACTCTTTGGACAGATCCAAGTATGTCTTTGCTGCATTCATCACTGTAGTACTTTATGTTATTTCTTGTATGAAACTGTTTGTAACCTGAAGTGTTGGAAGATCAAGTTCTCTCAATACAAACTAAAATATTTTCATTACCGAAAAAAGGACAATTTTCTAGGATTTAAACATCAAAATTTTGCATGGTAATAACTCCTGAATGTCCAACTGGGCCCACTTTGGAAAAGCTGTCTTTTTTTCAGTGAGCAGATTTTCTTTAGAAATACACATTCAGTTTTCTTTTAAGGAGAAACTGTCACTCAGCAAAGCACCACCTACTAGCCTCCTGTGGAAGTGAGAGAAAAGAGCTCTCTTAGGACTGGCTCTCCATAGGAAAAGCTGCAGCTCACCAAAGTAAAGCCTACAAAACACCATTATCAGGCAGGCTCTGCTGCAGCATTAAAAGATGATGAGGAAGTACTTAGAAATGGGATGCCTGAAAAAATTCTGGTAACTTCAGCACAAAGAAATTTAGGCAATTTAGTCCTCATAACACAAGTATCAGTCATATAGGGATCTTCACACATCAGTTGAAGTTTTACACTGGAAGAGAAGTAAGCCTTTTTGCAAATGGGGTGTGCATTGTGTTAAAGAACTGTAGACCTTTAGCAATTGTAGTTGTTAATATGGCTCTGTGATAATATATAGAGACTCTTGTGTTACATTTAATATAGCATTTCAATTCATGTTTATTGAAGGTATTTATGAAGAGATTTACTTATGTGGAATATCGTCCAGTGGTATGTCTAATGTCTTTTGCTCCCTATGCCACATATGCTCCTCAACTTATGCAGCACAAGGGAGAGCCAGTGTGTGCATAACGTGATACAGAGAGAGACCTTAATGCTCTGGCTCTAAGTCTGTAAAGGACCCTTTGCACAGGAAACAGTGGCTCTCAGAGGACAGCAGGAGGACAGCTGCTTCAGGAGAGTTAGAAGGCAATGACACAGTTTCCTGTAGATTTAGAAGGTGAGTGAAGGGAATCCAAATGTGTAGCTGTACCAGATGAGCAAATTTCTGCACGACTCAGTAGCTCATCATGCTGTGATGGACAGAGGCTGGGAGCTTATGTGGAGGGAAGTTAGTCCCAGGTCTGCTAGTGTGGGTGGAGGGTTCGTTTCCCTAAATTGTGCTGGGGTTTTTGGTCTTTTTGGTGATCCATTCTGCTGCAGCTAGTCCTGCCCCTGGACAGATTTTACACTGTCTACTCTTGTCAGCCAGTAACCTTCTTAAGTGGCTTAAGTGGGTTTCACAGAACAAGATGCCAATTTGTATTTTATGCCCACCTTCTCCAGCCCTGAGTCTGCCAAACCAATGATGATTCTTGTAGAGGGATTTCTTAAATGCAGAGTTGTGTGCAACAATGACATGTTCCTGAGGTTCTGACTTTCAAAGGTAATTGTTTACATGTGACACAGAACTGTTAGCTTTTGGTCACTGGAAACTGTAATATAAAAGTAAGTATTAGAAGTTGAGTATTGAGGGGTTTTTAAGAGTAACATGACCTACTTGTAATGTTACTGCTATAGTTCACTGATCAGATGAAAAGGTAATGTACTCTTAAGCTACTGGCTGGCAACATATATTTACATTCCTAAATTATTGCTCTTTCATGGACATCTGAAAAACACCACAGTGGGTGAGGTTTTTTATGCTTTTTAAACATTTCAAAGTGTAAGGTACTCTCCCTAGAAAATACTGTGCAGATTATTTCTCAGTTTTCCAGAACAACCAAGCAAAGTCCCTGCACAACTGCTATATTTCTTGCATATTTACATGAACTTTTTGCAATCTCCCCTCACAAAAAAAGTCCTGAAACCCAAAGATGAAATGTGATCCTTCCTTAATTAAACTTGCGTCAGCTCTCTCACATTAATCTAACTAGCAATTTTATGTCCTATTTCTGAGCCTATGATGAGGATAACCTCACCTTTTAATTCACAGTAATGGTAATTATAATTACTGTTGGGTCTCCTAAGGTGTCTTTGAAGGAGCTGCTTCCTACCAGAAAGCAGCTATTTGCTATTTCATAGTTACTTTTGTTTAGTCCCTCATTTAGGCTTAATTTAAACTTAATTCATCCAAAGCATTTAGTTCTCATTTTTACATGTGGTCTCTCACAGAACTATCTCCCAGGGGAGATCACTGCCCATAGCTGTTACTTTATGGGACAGTGTATTCATATTTCAGTTCCAGAAACGATTTGCATGTAAATAGTCTAGCTCACTTACAGGTCCAACATTTGGTCCTTCAGCAATGTTGAGGAAGTGATGACCCAAGTTGTGGCACCACCTGGACTGGGTGGATGTAAATAACAGCCAGGACTGCTGTCCAGACTACAAACAGCCTTTTCACATGATTTTTTTTTTAATAACTGCTCCACTTTAATACCAATTTCCTACTAACTGAATCTCATTTTTTCTAAGGCTTTTTGTTAAGGAGCATGTGAACCATTGAGATTATGTATAGTTAAGCTGTGATGGTCTGCACTACTCTTGCAACTTGTCCAAGCATCCAGCACAAACACAGCAGCTGTTTTGCATAGAAGAACTCCTCTGTAAGATTTGACAGGTAACTATTATAGACTGCTAACTGTATTATCTGGGAGAAGAAGAATGGGTTGCTAACAGCAAAGGGAAACAGCAGGAGCAGTTGGGAACAGTAAACCATTTTTCTTGTGTAAATTGCATTCACATTGATTGTGGATTTCATATTTTGATTCAATGGGATGCCATTAGCACAACACTTAGTAAAGGTGATGCCTAGTGTACTACAGTCCCAAGCAGACTGTCAGAATTGTGGACTAACCTTAGAGAAGGCTGGAGCCTAAAAAGATGGGTAATTGCTGCAGAGTTGCAGTTGACAGCATTGAGAATTGCATGCCAGAAGAGGATTTTCTTCTTTCCTTTAGAAACATGAGTTGATCAGATGGCTTATCTGCCTTTGCAATAAGTGCAGGAAAATACAGGCCAGTAAGTCATGCTGATACAATACTAAAAAAATAAAATTACCTATTTGCTGCATTGTCTTTCCATTATAAGGTTGGGTCATACATGGAGTTAAACAAGCAAAATTCTCTCATTAGCTTTGCATGGGAAGATAAGTATTAGTTGTTTGCCTATGAGGTAAGCATTTACATTAATGTATTGTGCTGTAACTTAGCTAGTAAACCACCCACGAGGTCACCTATCACTTCGACCTATTCCTCACTTAGCCAAAAGGTTAATGTATGCAGTCTTCTCTGAAAAGCCTGATTTCCTTTATGGTAATTGCAATTGCCATCAGTATGAAATGTAGCATGCTTCTAAATCAAAATAGTGATACATAGCTGGTGTTCTAACAGACCTGTTTCTCTGCCCAGCCAGTTATTCCAGCTGAAGCTGTGGAGTAGAAGATAATGGATAATGAAGAATTGAGCCCATGATCCAGTAGCTAGTGCAAGTCAGTCAAAGAGCATGTTTCCACATAGAGAGTTATCTATCAGTCACAAAACAGGTGAGTTAGTAGCAATTTGCATTGTTCAACATGCTGTGACTGAAGAGGGAGAAAATCACACTGAAGTTAATTGTATCTTATTTCAATTAATCATTTCAGTGCATAACTACTTATGTATATCCATAAAAACGTCATATGAAAAACCACCACATGCTTGCATGGCTAAACACTATTTTTAGCTTCTGTCAGTCTCCCCAGCAACTTTTGAATGTGTTGCTCAATTAGTCCAAATTTGAAAAGAAGATTGTGTTGCAGTTATCTCTGTCCTTATAATGTACTTAAAGTTAGCAGTCAGGTACAGAGGAGAACCACAGATCAATGCACTGGACAAAGAGTAGGCAGGGTGCAACTGGTGTCCTGCAGCTTCAGCAGCAGCAAAGCAGGAGCCAAATGGCATAACTCAGGAGTGGTTCTATGGCTCTGATCCTTAGAGTGTAAAGAAGAGCTGAATATCACAGTGAAGAGAATGGCACTGTTCAAGGACAAACCCACAGATCTGGAGGAAATCAGGCTTCATTGCCTCTGCTTCTGCTACAACAACTTATAAATAAGCTCAAGACTCTAAAGAGTTCTCTGTGTACAGAGCTGTCAAAGTAATTAGGGATAATATGGATAAAAAGAATGGAGTGCCACTGTCTGGCAATCAGAGCCATTCCTCCCAACCCTTCAGGCATACAATCCCGTTCTAACAGTAATGCCTCATATAACTGAATTGCAACTATTGCTTTCAAAAAGGTAAGACTAATACCACAATCATTTAGTATAGCTTATTCACACAGTTGAAATACATACTCTTACTGTGCCTGTGGGACTGATTTATGCATGCATATCTTTGTTATGTCAAGTTCCACAAGCCTTTTAAAAAGTTATAAATCACAAGTGAGTTCACAGCAATGTTACGGTATTACAATGACAAAACTAATTTAGACAATTTCAAGGTTCTGAATAAATGCAGTTTATTGACACAGTAGAGAAGACAGTATGGCACAAACAGAGCATTCTTCCTGAGAAGTACCTGCAACTTAAATCCTGTTAATCTGATTGAAAAGAAAGCAAATCCACTAATGAACAATGAGACCCTAAAGTCAGGTTCCCATCCCTCATCTTTTTGTACCATTGCCAGTTACAGAATTCTAAGAGAGGACACAGGGTTTGTCCTGAGAGAGGACACAAAGCAGAAACTGAGGATTTGTTTTATTTGAGATGTCACTATAGTAATGCTTAGTAATTCTCTGCTGCTATTCTATTCCAAAATTGCAGTGTAATCAATTGGCACCTTTACCTTTCTTACTGTTCTTTGTGTATAACTGGCTGTAACACAAGAAAAAAAATCAATAGGGCACACCAAGGAAAATGATGCACTACTTAGGAAAACAGCAAATTATGCCCTATAGAGAAGAAGAAATGGAAGATTATCTCTTTTACTTTTTTTGTTAAGTTGTGCTCCTAGAAGATGAGCATGTAAGTCTGTGGTGCACCCATCAAGCTATATGGTTAAGTTCAGACAAACCAAATTATTTAAAATACAGTTCACATGTGACTGGGAAATATTCCCAACTGTACTAAGAATATCTGATCAGATCAGATCTGATCTGATCACCACATTTAAACATGCCTAAATGACTAGGTCGTACATATTAGTTTTTGATTCACTAGAATTTCTAGGACTGAACTTCATCAAGACTTTATTTGAACTATGGTATATTATCAAATGAAGCATTTTCTTTCTTGTTATAACAGTCCTTTTAAATATTTCTGTAAAAATGAAAACAGTTTACAGGATAGAAAAAGAATATTTTCAATCAAAGCTGAGCATTGTGGTAGTAATAGTCTTCTTGATAAGATTAAAAATACACACATGATTTATCTGTCACCACTATATTTCATACTTCAATACACTATACTTCAGGCTTTGCCATGTCAAAAGATTTCCAATGACAAAGTTTAACAGACCAGAAGAAAAACAACCATTTAGATGCATGAATAGAAATGCTAACACAGTACAGTACAAGTTAAGGTAAAAATCAAGACAATGACCTATGACACAAGTAACTGAAGTAAGTGCTAAGCTTCAGCACACTTTTTTTAATACGTTTCAGGCCTACTTCAAATATGGAAAAACTTTAAAGACACATCAATGCTTTTGGAAAAGATAATCAAAATAAAGTAGCTTCTGTAGTTTGTGTATCTCCCTGGGGCAGCTAAATACAAACCATTGCATCATTAATGCACGTAATGGATCAAAATTTACATGTCCAGAGACATTCAGTTAAGGCAGTAGTTGGTGATACCAATGTTCAAAGAATGATTCAAAATGTGTCCAGATAACAGTAGATTAAAATACTGCTTTCATTATCTTTATTTAGAAATTAGGAGTCAAACATTGATAAATACACCATTTCACCAACAGGAAGGGAGTAAGAGTGCTCTACATCCAGAAAGAGAGGTACAAACCAGTTTCATGCATGCTGTTTATATGATAAAGCAGTGAAAGCTTTTCTGATGTTGGCAACAAATGCAGAAAAATTGTTAGTTTCTCTCAGTTTAAGCTGTAACTCTGCAATACAGTCCAGAGGAGGAGTACAGGAATTCACTAGAATGACACAAATTTGCAAAATATTAGACTACTATTAAAAGAATAAATCCATACCAGTGTTTTCCTGCACCTATGAAATACTAATGTAGTTTCTTGTCATTTTATGTTTTCACTTCCACCTGCATTATTTTGGAGAAGCCTCATTTTCTTTCAGCAAAGAGAAAGCCTCAAAGAACTTAACAGGTTTTTTGCTTTACTGACCTCCCACTCAGTGCTGTGCTCCTGCCTGAGTTGTTACAGCAATTCCCAGGAATCCATAGCCTACTCAAAAACTGAAACACATTCCTAAACCATGTTGTTGCTCTGCAGACAAGCAGATTGTAAACTGATGTAGCCCAGCTTATGATAGACTTTTAACTTCAACAGTTTAGGTCTGAATCAGTAAAACCAGAAATCTGTTCAGTTCATACCCAGAGGCATGGCAGAGCCCCAGTAGCATCTGTCTAGAAGCTATCCAGCACTCAAATTCCATAAATGAACTAAGATCCATATAGCCAAACCAGCTTTGAGATCCAAAAGGCTGTGCCCTTACAGAAGGGGAATGCTGGATTTCAAGTTTTATTCTTTCATCTATATCAGTCACCCTTTTTTTGCCTCTAGGCTTCTAGAACAAGTTGAAATATGCCTGTCAGCATACACAGGCAGAAACTGTAGCAGAAACAAACTGCAAATGAAGCATCCTCATCTCTGTATGTGGTCCTTCTCTTGCTTTGCTTGATACAAAGTAAACAGCATCTCCACAAATGGAGGGCAGCGAATTTAAGCAGTCCTATTTTCATGTAAGTTAACAAGACAAACATAATTAAAGAAACAATATTACCATTGCAAGATTTTTCATTTGGCAATTGGAAGATAAAAGATTACAATTAAATTGCACTTTACTCCTCTCCTTTTTTCAAATAGACGTGTCAGATTCAGTCCTCTAATTTAAGTATTCAAAATACACATACCTTCATAGTCACCTTGTTCATTTATGGAAAGGGTACACACATATGGCTTATCAGGATCTTTGTGGTCAATGTGTCTGAATATAAACTGTAATTGCTCATCTAAAATGAACACAAACAGAAGTAATTAACACCATTAACTTCTGCTGCAGAGTCACAATGATGATTAAAAATCACAATACAAAGTTAGTTTCAATTAATATTCTTAGAACACTGACAAATTAAGCAACCCTGGCCTCTTTGCAAGACAAATGCATTTTAGCATATTTTGCCATTTGAAGGACAAATGTATTAGCTGGGCTAATCCAACTGATCAAGTGTGTAAGCTATGTGCTCTTCACTGCACAATCCAACATGAACCACATTGTATCAGTGCACACAGAAACTATGGAAGCTACAGAAACCTACCTGGAATTCTACGCATCTCCAATGCAAGATGCTCTTGAAACAAAGTTTTAATCTTGCTCACTTGTTCCAGTTTCTCCTTGGCAGCTTTATTTTTAGAAGATTTTACTAGAATTTAAAAGTCCACTGTAAGTATCAAAGGCAAAACAAGCACATAGAAACCATCTAGAACAGCAGAAAAGCCACAAAGAGTGAGTGTTAAAAACAACCCCTCCTTCAGTTACAAAAATTTACTTATTATCCTTTTCTTTCTTACTTTCCATTTTCTTCATCAACTCTTGTTTAAGCTCTTGGATGCTGTCAGTCAAGTTCTTCTGCTGCTCTTGTTCTTGATTTAGCTTTGATTTTATTTCTGTCAACTGCTCTTCCTTTTCTGCTATGTATTTGCTCTGCTGGAGAATCTCTGAAAGGAGGCAAGAAAATATGAACATACACAGTTGATTAAGTATGTCCCTGCTATTTAAAACTTAAGTAGTTTGAAATTATTTGTATTAATAAAACACAGTGGAATGCATGCTACCATAGCTGCAGAGAGAAGTCATTCCTAAGAGAAGCTACAAAGTATGGAGCTGCTCTGATACTTAAATGAGATGAAATTTGTTTCTGGTGCCAGCACTACATACATCTCAAAGCATGAAGATGGTGGCTCCTGCCCACAGGTAATGACAGAAAGCCAAGAATGGAAACACTGACTGATATGAGAGCTGCAATCATTTTTACCTGATATTCTGAAGTTTACAAAATTCAGCAAAGTTAACCCTAGACTGATGAGCTCACAGTATTCTCTTACTAATATGGAAAAGACATAAATAACTTCACAATACTTAGCTTTACTAAGCAATTTGATTTACTTTTTCTACTGCAGTCAAAAAATCTGACACTATTGTTTTAAATACTTATGCTCTATGCAGAAAACATATTTTTGCATTATCAAGGAAGTTTTTCAACAAATTGATTTTGACTTGAAATTTACATTGTAAATTTATATTGTAATCAACCCATTATGTTTGGGTTTAATTCTGTCTTCATTCTGATGTTATTACTTACCTTTTCAAACGTGAAGCTAAACATACTATTCAGCTATACTAAGTTAATTTTATAAAGGTTGTACACAATAAATAACCGTACCATTGTTATACTCGTGAATTTTGTCAATCATCACGTCCTCTTCTTTCAGCTTCTTGGACCATTTCTCTGTAAGGGAAAGTTACTTCAGTTATCTGAAAAAGTTTGATGACAACTTGCAAAAAGCAGAGTTAACAGGAGCATAGAGCCTTTGTACCTGTAAGAGCTTCTAAAGTCTCCTTGCACAAATCTCTCAGCGCTGAAGTCTGGTTGTTCTGTTCAGTGCCATAACTGATTTTAAACTGGATCCAAAACTCTTTCATATCTCTTTCAAAGAGTGTTACTTCATCTTCCGCCGGTGCATTACCCATAGCGCTGTTCCAGACCTGTACGGGAACAGACGCAGCGTCAGGGCGCGGGAGGCAATGGCAGCACGGCTAACTCAGAGCGCGAACGCTCCGGGCTGGTTCTACCGCCCCGCCTTGTTGTTCAAACCTCTCCGCGCAAGTTGTTTTTGTTGTCACCATCGGCTCACTGGGAGCCGCGTTTCCCTCGCCACTCTCCCGACGCTCAGCTCCCGCGCCAGGGGAGGTTCCCCCCACCGCCCCTCACCGCCCGCCGGCCCCATCCCCGGCCCGCACCCACCGCGTCCGCGCCGCGCCGCTTCCCGCCGCCAACGGCTGCTCCCGCCCGCCCCGCAGCAAGCGCGCCGCTGATTGGCTGAGCCCCGCCCCGGGCCCGCCGGCCGTTGCTGCGGCGACGAGCGCGAGGCGCGGCCAGCGTGAGGGGCGCGGCCGCCATGGCGGGGCGGGCTGGCGGTGCTATGAGGGGCGGCTCCCGGCTGCCGCCCGTTCCCCTCGGGATTGCTGCTTGGGAGGCGCTCTCTGAGTCTGCTGCCTGCAGGGCTGGTGGGGGAAACAGCCTGCTCGGTGCTGAGCAAACAGCGCGGCTCATTTACGCTCCTCTGAAGGCACAGCTTGTTCCCCCTGTCTGGTTTACTCGTGGAACACACTTACGGTAACTGATCTTAAATTTTGTGAGTTTCCCGATAGCCTTTTAATTTGACCGACTTGAATTCTCTCAAGAATGTGGATGAAGCTCGTTCTGACAGGAGAATGACCTGCAGGGGTAATTGCAGTCCTTTTGGTGCAAACAAAACCACCATACAGCAGCCCTCCCTGTACCCAGCCAAACATTTGCCATAAATGTCTGTCAAAGTGAGTTTGCTCTTTATGACAATGTGACTGGTTTTTCTCCAGTTGTTTGTATTCCCTTTTAGCTCTTGATAAGCACTAGTTTGTGATCCAAGATAGCAGCTTTCAGTTTATTAAGAAAGCTACTTTTAATAATTTTTTTACCATAGCTAATTAATTACTCCTAATTTCGTTTATGCTAGTGCTATCTAGGTAATCCCAGAACAATGTATATTTAGCATTGCTTTGAGGATTGCTGTCTAAAAGTACTAATTACTATCTTCCACCTGTGCAATGCTTAGCAAAGTCTGAGCTGGGACCACCAACCATTAGTTCCATTACTCTTACACAGATTTCTTGTATAAACCCTTTTACCCCACTGTATTCCTGTCTTGTTTAACTTGGACACATTGTTCTCCAGATTTCACAGTTTCCTCAGCATTGTTCCTAAAGCTAATAAACCCCTGTTTCTTACCTGCTTCACACTTAAATGTGCTGAAGTTGGGCTGGTCCAAGGATGATTACCTAGCTGCAAATGGATTTGGGCACTCTGAACCTGTACCTTATGGCTTTTTTTATTTAGCAACATTTCTTGCCTAGGCAAGTGCATGCTGTTAATATAAAGTTTCAGTGTTGCTCCTGACAATGTTAGCTTTTATTATTTGGGTTCATAACTTTCTGAATACACAATTTTCCTAGTCCCTGGAGTTTTGTAAATACAAGTTAAACTAATCTAAACAAGTCCTGTTTTCTCAACCATAATCTTTTGGTGGGTTCTACAGCTGCATAACGCAGATAATGAGTTCACTCCACAGTAGCTGGCTCAAAAATGTTAGGTATCTTTTCTTCATCAGTGAAGTTTTTCTAGACTCATTAGTCCTATTTCTTTGTTTTACACTTTCACCCACCAAAGACTAAATGCACGTGACATTTACTGGCAGAATCCATACCTTAATTTATCTCTTTTCTGATTCATTTAGAGGTTTTGAGAGACATGAACTGTACTATAACCTATCTTCAACCTTTCCCACTACTGTCCACCATCAGTTTACCAAGTGTGTGTTTCAGGGAAGCACAGTGATTTTGGCAAGTCCTAATTTTCAGTTCAAACTGATGGTTTTTGCCAGCTGCAAACAGGAATATGGCTTCATGGCCCAAACTAGTGCAGGTCAGATGCTTCTTCAGTCCTCTTCTGGGTCTGATTAAAGAGGCTCCATAGACAGAAATGCTGGCAGCCAACCCACCGTAACTCTAGCCCAGACAATTGTTCTGAATTGTTGCTTTCCAAATGTCTGTCCTAGCAAGCCATGGAGTAGTCATGGATGGAAAAAAGTTTCATGGTGATTTACCCTATTTTTAACACTATGGGCTTGGCTGGAGACCATTAATTGTGCTATTTCTGCATTTTCCAGCTCTTCATGGGTGTCCTTTTAGGCCCAGCCTACTTGGTTAAACTCAGGGTTCCTGGGGGTACAGCAGCAGCCACAGGGTGACAGTTCCCTGCAGTCAAACTGAAGGGCAGAATGTTGCCAACAAAAATCTGCTGCTTTATTTTATTGGTAACAGAAAGTATGTCCTGGGCAGTTCTGGGTTAAGAAGCAGCTGAAAAGTCTAGCTCAGGGCTGGAGAGCTGCTGAAGCTTATAAGGACATTCTAAAGGAGCACAGAATTGACAAGCTGGTAGTAATAAACTGACTCAGCTACTTCTTGTGGCAGGTTTCTGACTCCCTGGGCTATAGTTGGCATAGAGCTAGTTTTAACAGTTAGAGCAGGCTAGGGATTAGAGAGTGACAGTAAGACAGGAATCTTATTGGAAAGGGAATTGAAAAAATGGGTTGGGGATTGTTGCTCTAATGGGTTCAGTTCCATTTCTGCCTGCAGTTCATGGAACTTGAAGGAATTTTACCCCTCTAGGTTGCTTCTAATTTCTAAAAGGTAGTTCTTCATACTTAAAATAAGTAAAATTCCTTATATGTGACTTTTTCATAGGCATGCCAGAATTGTATTCCATGCATTGTTTGTATAATTTATACTGTTGCACTTATAAACAGAATGAAATCTAATTACATAACTAATTTACATTACTAATGTAAACAAATATTAAGGTCTGGCAGGTCTGGTTATTGTTATAGTGCACAGATTAGTTTTGTTGGCTTTGTGTGCTTGCATAGTTAACTTTATAGCAAAGAGTAATGACTGTACTAACTGGGAAAGATTGGATTAAGGTGGCAGAATGAAGAGAAGGAGACTGGGTCACGTTAACTATTGCTAAACCTCTATTGGTCAGCTCAACCCTAAAAAAGCCTGAGTCCAATGAGGAATGCTTGAGGACATGGAATAAGAAAGAAAGTAAAAAATGAGAGGGCACAAGCTTCTTGAAATATTCTTCTCTTCCTAATTAAAAAATTAAGGTATATCTTTTCAGTGTTCCTCTAGGAAAACGTTCACACCTGAGAAAATGCCTGTCAGCTGTTGTATAGAGTGTCTGCTGGTGAACTTAGCAAATTGCTTGTTAATCCTTGTAGTTGGTCCAGTGTCAGTGGAAATACTGGTGTGGAAATTCATGTTATTGTTCAATTAACTAAGCATAATGTACCAGAAAGTTAGGCCCATTACATAGGCGTCCATTAACAGTGTTTCAAAAAATGTTTGCTTTGGTGGCTTTTCCATGCCTTGCAAACATTTACTTAAAAGCATCTGTTGACTGTTATGTAATATTTGCTCTAATATGGAGGTGCAAGGCAGCTGTAAACATTTTATCCTCCCTTCAGTGGATCATCAGCATGACTCTTGCTTTTACATTTTATGTGTGTGTATATACGAAGTCTTTGTTTTTGTGTGTCTTGGAAAACACAGTAAATCAAGAAATTATCAATAAATTTTAAAATGTATGAACAGATAACATTTGAAAGGTTTTTGCTTTGAGCTAAGAACTAATTTATGTGAAGGCCAAACCTTGGCTCTCCAATATCAAAACAAGAGAAAGTTTCAATTTAAAAACCTAATTGCCTACACATTCTGACCATTTTGTATAGATCATTAGGTTCCCTGCAATTCCCCATACTAAAATACAGGAAACAGTTTTATTTTGAGTGAGTTTGAAGCACTAGGGGGATTACAGAAGCTTTTTGCAGTGCTTTGCATAGAGGAGTGAGGGAAGGTCTATTGAGGAAGTGCTTTTCCTTTGTCAAACAAGTTACTAACTATAGTATTTCAAGTCATGTTTCACCATCTTTGTTGGTTATTACAGCTGGGAAGGTCTTCAGTGTCTCAGAGTTGTATTGGTTGTGTAACACAACAGGCAGGACAAGAGATTACTAGCATGTCAGTTATTGATTTCCTCTTGGATGGAGCAGAATCATGGCTGACTCCAGCACGGTGGGAACTGCCTCTCCCACAGAAACACACCTGTTCCAAAACTTCCATGGTGTCTGTGAGGTTTTTTAAACATCCTTTATAAACATGATTCCTCTGGTATCTCTAAGGTGAGGATGTAGGAGAAAATGAAAGACTCAGAAAGAATATAGGAGAAAATGAAAGCCTTTTCTCTTACTGTTAGTCTTTATTATGTCTAAGGTGCTTATCTTTCTCTATCTAAGCATAAGACTCAGCAGCAAAATCCTGGAAGTTAATATCAAGAGGTCTTGAGCATTTATATTAAAAGAGGTTACTTTACTGAAACATTGCCAAGACATATCTTCAAGCATTAAATTTACAACGTTTCTGGAGGGCCAAAGTGTGCCTGAGGGGTTCTGCCTGGAGAGGTCAGCCTGAGCAGATGCATCGCTGTCCTGGTGCATAGATAATATGGGTGGGTGGGTGGGAATTTATAAATAAAGCAAACATGCAAAAAGTTATTGCAATTATTGCAATGCTTTTGCACATCCTGTGTCAGAGGCAGTTTTTCAGATACCACTGACTAACAGTGGTGCCATTAAAGAGGGACTGTAAAATGACCTATTTTATTACTTGGTAGACTCTCCTGAGGACATTAAATTGTATTTGATGGAAAGTTATGGACTGCAAAGTATTTTTTCCTAATAGGACAATAGTTATTTAGACTTAACTTCATTATAATTGTTACTCTTTCAACCAAGTACTAGAAGTAAGATGTCTGTTATTCAGCTGCCAACTGACTTGGCATTTGCACTCATGTTTGAAGCTAACTGTCCTTGCTGAACTAGATTGGAAAACAGCAGACCTCAGATTTTCTACATTTCTGCATACTAAATCCAGACATGTCTAAAAGAGTGATATTTTTATTGTTATAGTAAGTCTTACTTATCTTTAAAGGCAAGATACTTTAGCTGTAAAAAAATGTAGCGAAAGAACGTTTTCTTCAGCAAGAGAGTACAAAGAGTTATTGGAGAGAGATTTCTAAATAAGTATGGTCTTGAGGAAGTACTGGGAGAGAGAAAATTAATTCCTTCCATTCATTTCTATGAGAGTTGCCTTGCTGCACATTCTGGAAAACAGTAAAGGTATACAACTTAGCAAGAAACAAACATCCTCAAATATTTTCAGCTAAAAAATCTAGGATGGATTTTTTTTTTAAATATCCTGAAATTTTGAATCTGGAAGGGTTTCCCTTGAAATCAGATACCACTAGTTAAAGTGAATAATTCGGTCAGTATATAGAAAAATATTGTAGTTATTCAGAAGTAGCACATTGAAACTTTTAACTTTAAGGTTTTCTATATGTCTTAATGCAATTGGTAGCAATAAACATACAGGATTTAAATCTGCTAAAAAATTTCTGAAACCAGACTATTATTAGCTAAAGTAAATGGGAGTAGTTAAAGTAAATGTGAGGTTGTGTCAGGAAGAGAAATCTTCTACGTCCATTTAATTGTCATGCCTTATTTGTTGAATCTACTTAGTGTTTCCATGTGACTTCCCTGACCACACATCATGAAGCCCTCTTAAGCCATTAAGCCCCTCTTCAGCAAAAACAGTTAAGTGGTTCATATCTTTGTCTCCACAGCTTGTGCAGTTTAGCTTGAAGTGCATGGAAAGAGTATTAGGGAAGTGTGCACTCCATATATAGAGCTGCTTTTGTCTTCTGACTCCCACTGTTTCAGATACACAGATAATAATTTGATATAAGATATGACTACATCAGAATATTAGAGCCTGATAAAGAGCTTGAAGTTTTCCTCTGATTATATCAGAAGTTGGTATCATCAGGCTTTTATTATCCATTTAATCTCTTGTAGAAAAAGTTTTTTCATGAAGCCACCTCAAATGAACGTAATATTTTATGCTACAGTTATTAGTACTAATATTGATAAATCTGATATGCTAATATATTGTCTGCTGAAATCTTTTAAACTCCTGCAGTTTGGCAGACTCTGTTTGCTCTTGGCTGTTGGTTCTGGAGAACTGCTGTGCTTCACTTGGGAATAGTTCAGGGAAATACTCCTGATGATGTGTTCCCAGCCTTGCTGTGGTTCGTACAGCAGGTCTCATTTCTGTCCGGCTGGGCAGCAGAAGGGGGGGCTGCAGAGGGCGCAGGACTGGTGCCGTGTAAGCAATGCCCAAGAATGGTGGTACCGAAAGATGACTCACACTCTGAGCATCATCTGCATTGGGCCTGGATTAACAGGCCTCTTGTAGGAAGGAAACAATTGTTTTTCAGTATTTTAAGGATATTGTTGCTTTAAAAATAAATCTAGAGCTCGACAGCATGGTTGATATAGGGATGCTGGTTGCATTTTCCCTGACTGAAAAAATGTGTTGTGCAAAGTATTAGTAACAGCCAAGTTCTGTTTCAAAGTGAAATGTACAGCTTCAGTGACAGTTCTGTGAAGATCAGTAATTTGTGTATTCTTTCTGTCCTCTGCACAGGCAACACTTAATGAAGCACACACATTAGTAAGATGTCCATCCTGCTGAGAAATGAACTGTGAAAAAGTTTAGGCAAACATGTTCCAGCTGCTCCTACAAAGGATTGCACGAGTCACACATTTTGTTTCCACAAAACTTTCCCCACAATTTGCTGCTGCTCAGCATGTACTAACATGTACTTCACTTAGCTTCCTACAATTAAAATTTGCAAACAAAAAAGCTTTCCAGTGCTAGCAGACTCATATGCTTTCCCAGAGATTTGGAGCCACGTGTTTCAGGAATGGCTGGGTACACCACACCAATATAATATAAAGGCAACGTCAATCACCTTCTCTCACTTTTTAATAGCTCCCCTACGTGATTCTCATTCTCTGTCACTAGAAACTTAAGATTAAAGGAACTTTACTATATTTCAAGTATAGTTTAATCCATTAAGATGGATCTCCTCCACAGCAATGGAGTGCTTATCATTCAGCATTTACAGAGGGACTACAGGGCTTACCAGGATTTCCTTAATTTTATGTCACATGTTGGTGATCCTCGGAATATATTTTCAATTTATTTTCCTCTTTGGTTTCAGCTCAACCAAGTGGTTGGTACTAAAATGATATGGGTGGCTGTCATTGGTGACTGGTTCAACCTCATATTTAAATGGTAAGAAAAATTTGGTATTTTTAATAATAGTTATTATATGTACCTCAAGTTTAGAAAATTTTCTGTGAATAATGTACTAGTAGATTTTTCCCTGGTAATTATAAAATAGAAATTCACAATGAAGATATTGAAGATATGTTTGAAACAACCTTGTAATAAGATGAGAAGAACCTGTAGAACTATTATAGAATAATTAGCTTTGCAAATAGAGCTCTTCATATTATTTGTAAGATTCTTTATCATGCTTTGCTGAGGCCTTCTTATGTAAAAATATTTTAATTTAATTTCTTCCTTTTTTTTTTTTTTTTTTTTGGGATCAGGATTTTATTCGGCCATCGCCCTTACTGGTGGGTGCAAGAAACAATGATTTATCCTAATCAGTCAAGCCCATGCCTTGAACAGTTTCCTATAACATGTGAAACTGGACCAGGTAAGAAATGTTGCAGATTTTCTTGGTATATTTGATAGGGATAGTGGCTTCAAGGGGGAGAGAATGGCACTTAGGAAGGTCTTATATGATTCAGAAATCTCAGAGCTCATGCATAAAATAGCACACAAAACAAGTAGAGGAAAAGGAAGAAACACAATAGGTAGGTATTTGCTGTATGACAAGAGTATTTCCTTCTTTTCCTTTAAAAGATGCAAGGGAGGGGGACTTGCTTTAAAAATAACTACTACTAGAATGAACTGGGGTATTGGAAATAAATTTTCACAAAACTTGTGAAATACATTGTTTATTGGGTTCCAAGTCAGGTCCCAGGGCTGTTGAGTTTGAGGGCTTGTTTGCTGTTGCAACAAATATTCAAACCCCATAAACTAAGTAGATGATTCAGTGCAAATAACAATAGTCTCAGCAATTGATTACATAATGTATCACAAGGGGAAAAGAACCAGAACCAGACACTGCCACTGAATGTGTGTGTGGGAGTATGTGTACAAATATAAGGGGAAAAATTATTTTTGAATTGTACCTTTTCAATATATTTTCACTTTTTATGTCTCATTATTTTCTCTGTGGAAATCAAATGCAATACTGATCAAGCTAAATGAACTTGTGCAACCCTAATAGGTGCAATAAGATGAACTTGCATTGAGCTAACTGAATTTAGTTTAATTTGTTGTGCAAGAAAATACCAACTGTGGAAATTATATGCTTTGCATCTTGTCGATGCCACTGGGAGCTTTGAAACAGTTTGCACAGCTGTATTTTGTTAACAGTACTCTGCATTACATCCCATTGTAATTGTGAGCAAGAAGCTTAAACCCTTGTATGAGGCAGGGTTTAATAATGCCTGGTCTTTATGTCTGCAGTCTCTTTCAAGTTACTTCATTTGATACCTAACACAAAGTATTGAAGCCTTCAGATCTTCTCAAAAGCCTTGAGAACTGAGCCCAATCAGTGCTGTGTAGATCCGAGCCCTGGCTCAGGAGACAGTCAGTCAGTGTGTTTCATTTTGATTCATTGAACCAGAAGGCGTTTCCTCTTGTTACTGTCTTTCTGAAAGGTCATTCCTATTTCTGTCCAGTGGGTACAACTGTCATACTGATTCCTTCCTTGCACTTACAATGACCACATTTTTTCCCACCTCCAGACTTGCACGGGACCATTAAGACTGTCACTGACCTGTTTCTCATTAGCAAGAGGAGGCACAGTCAGTGCCGGTGTTACACGCACACAATCATTGTATAAGCTTACATACTTTTAAAATAGCAATTTATGTTCAAAGATTAGAGAGGCAGCCACAGACATGAGAAAAGCAGCTCCAAATACTGCTAGGATAGCCTGAACCCCAAACTCCATGTCTCAGCAAAAGGGAAAGCTGAGGGAACTGTTCATATGACTACATGGCAAACAGTTTAGGACCCGAATTTGGTTTGCATTTCTGGAATTAACTGAACCAAAACCCAGCAGCCATTTGTTTTCTAATGTTTGTAAAACTTTAAGAATCTAAACCTTAGGGCAGAATTTATGCTGTTTTGAGTAGGTAATTTGCAGATAAGCTAAGAAATATTATTCCTAGATGGCATTTTCCTAGATGACAACAAAGAGACACTTTTCCATTGCTGACATACAACATTATTGTTTCCTCATCAGTGACATTTGTTCCATTGTGAGGTTTAGGAGTGCACATCTGATAGGAAATTAACAAAAGAACTGGTAGAGTGACTCTAAATGTAGTGCCAAGCAGAATAGCAAAAATGAATGCAGGGAGTTAAAAATCATTGTGCTCGTCCTGCCTAGACGTTTCTGCTTTGCTACTTCACTGAAATATTCTTTTACTCTACACACTACTAGATAGTGCTGGCTCATAACACATTCTTGAGCCCAAATTATTTCTTCTGATAGTGAAATAACCCTGTCCCTTCTCTGTCTCCACAGAAAGCCAAGATGTTAAGGTCCCAGGTTTACAGATTCCAATGATCTAATTTTTTCTTTCCCTATTTTGATTTGTTGAATGTAAATCTGGTGAACATGAGAAAGGAAATTGCAGAGTAATTTTAGGAATCACTTCCCTTGCATCATGTCATCGTACCTTGTTTTATTGTGATTTTCACAGTTGCAGGAACTTCTCTGTGGTTTCATATTGCTTCTAGTAAAATTGAGATTTTTACTTTTTAAATTAAAACAAATTACACACATACCTGGACTAAAAAGAAATCACTGTTGTTCTCTATATGAGAGAGTGTTCCCTATTATAGACTGCTGTAGGTGGACTACTGTGTGCTGTACCTGTAGGTACAGCAATTAGAGCGTCATATCATGTGCCAGTTTCATTGACAATCTGCTTTTAATCTGGTTGATATTTTACAGCACCTTAAAATTTATAAAATTAATCAAAGTAAATCATAAAGACACATTTTTTTCTGTGTTTCAGATGCATTTCTAAAATTATTACAAAACTACTCAAAATGTTAATTACCTGCATTGTAATATTGCTAATGAGACACAGCTCACAATTGTTAACACCATGGTAATTGCAGAAGCAGATAAAAAGCAGCTTGGAAGTGCTATCTAAAGTTTTACTGGTCCTTTAGTTTAGAATGAGCCAAATTCCTGTTGCTCCTGTTAATTATGGGGAGGCTCACTCAAAACTTTCTTTTATGTGATCCTCATACATAATTTCTACTTCCATGCTACAGCTCTAAGACAGCCCTAGGTGCTTTTTAAAATTTTTTAATCCCAAGTAATGGGAAAATTTCCTATCAAGATTCCAACTCACACCAATATAAAATGAGTAAGCTATTACCTTTTTTATTTCAGACAAGTATAATGGATTCCCTATAGATGAACCTTCTGAAAAATTCTTATGGAAAAAATTAACTTTTGAGAAGCAGTTTCAGCCTTTGTTAGCCATTTTCCTTCTAAATTATTAGGTGCCTGAGTAACTACCAGTAGACATTTTCTGTATGACAGATGTCACAGTCTTCATTCTTGAGTTGAATATTTCCTTTTTGTTTTTACTAGGAAGCCCATCTGGACATGCCATGGGATCATCCTGTGTTTGGTACGTAATGGTCACAGCAGCACTTAGCTACACAGTTAGATGGAAAGATAAATCAGCTGTTACTCTTCACAGGTCAGTGTCTTTCCATGATTCCAATTCATTATATTCAGATATTTCTTTAAATATATGCTATGTTTTTAGTGGACTTAATTTAAACAAATATTCACAGTTTGGTCTATTTTGTGAAAAAAAACAACAACTCTTTATTATGCTCTACTTCAGCTGAAGAAGAAGTATATTAAGAGGATTTATCTGTTTGTATAGTCTGGTATTTATTTACAGACATTGCATACAAATACAGACATTGCATACAATATCTATGAATCAGTCCTGAATCTTCACATAATGCTGACAAAATTCACTGTAATGTGTTGCTCAGCTCTGTGGGAAAGTCCTGCAATTGCTTTGGTGGCTGTTCTTTCTAAGGCTGCAAGGTTGTTTTCACGCTGTGTGAATTTTGTCATGAAATAATTGAGTTTTGCATATAGTTATGACTTCATGATGAGAGATCTATTTAAAGTATTAGTCCTAATTTAATCTGCCATTGATGACTTTCATCACTTAAACCACAGAGGTGTCTTTGACCTGAAACTTCTGAGATCTATTCCTGTAACTGCTTTTGATAATATTTTAGTACTGACTTCAAGTTTTTAATCATCTGATTCTAAACTACTCAGTAAACGTGTGCTGGTAAAAGCATGAGCCTTACATGATGGGTCTTGGGGTAAATAAGTAGATGAAATATCTTGTTTTAATTTTTAAGCATCTTCCTTTTCCCTCTTAGACTAACATGGTCATTCCTCTGGAGTATTTTTTGGATTATCCAGATCAGTGTGTGCATCTCAAGAGTATTTATAGCAACACATTTCCCTCATCAAGTTGTTCTTGGAGTATTTGCTGGTAATGCTGCTATTTTTTCTTTCCTTTTTAACCTATATGCAATTTTTTTTTTTTAAATATGAGAGAAGACAAGAGATTTTTAGTAGTTGGACTTGTCTTGCAGCCCTGGTGATGCTCTCCACTCTCTGGAAAATCAGCGATTTGATTTTAGTCCGAAGGTAAAATTTGTAAGGTAGAATGTGCCTGGTGCCTGTGTAATTCACAGTGAGGGAGTGAGCCCTTGTCCACATGCCAGTTGATGCTGACTGTATTTTGTCCACACTGCCCCAGACTGGCTGTGACTGCTTTGGACTGCCTGCATCTGATCTTTAACTGTGGAAGACATCAGAGAGGAAATTGCTCCTCCATGGCTCTGACCTTTCCTCTCAGGAGGAAGATATTCGGGTCACTTCAAATGGCGTCCAGGTCCAAATTACATGAGTGCAATGTGGACAAACACAGAGACCTGGGGCAAAATGGAAGAAAATTGTAAATAGCAGGACAAACTCCCCTGGGTGATTTAAGATGCTAAAATACATTTTTCAGAGTTACTTAAGCATATTATAAATTGGTACTCAGGGAGTGCAAACTATAACAGTATCTCTGGTATCTATATGACTTTAAGGAGGGTGACCAGTGCTTTGAGCAGGGGCTTCCTGCTCATGTTCTCTTTCATGAAAGCAGTGCAGCCTGGGCAGCCCTGGCTAACAGCTTTCCCTCTTCACAACCAGGATAAAATGAGTACAAGAGAAGATAAGTGTGTTCTGTGTCTTTTCCTTCAACACTCAAAGCCTGTGTGGGAACTGGTGTTGAATTCTGCATTGCTGGAGCCAGTCTTTGAGTGAGGGACTCTTTTGGAAAAGGAATGTTCCAGTTTACATCTAATATTTGATAGGTTGTCATCTGGGAGATGCAGTCAGGCCTTAAGGTATGCCTCATATCAAAACCATGTAGTGCTTGGTTTTGGGTTTTTTGGGTTTTTTTTTCCAAAGTGGCAGTTTTGAGTGGGAGGAAAGGTTTTGTAATGTACTGCAAAAGGGGTAAATTGTGTATGTATATGTGTGTGTATAAATATATATATAAATATATATAGACACACATGTAGGTATTTATTACATAGATATATTCTTCTGTCTTTAAAAGTCAAATTCTATAGGGACACTGTAAAAAATGCTTTTCAAAGTACAAGTGTGTTGTTCCTTGTAACACTGAGTTTCTAATCCACAGGCATTCTTGTGGCAGAAGCGTTTGAGCATACCCCTGCTATTCAGACAGCAAGCTTGAGAATGTACATCAAGACAAACTTGTTTCTTTTCCTCTTTGCCCTTGGCTTTTATCTGTCCCTCAAGCTTCTTGATATTGACTTGCTATGGTCTGTTCCAAAGGCTAAGAAGTGGTGTGCCAACCCAGACTGGATAAACATTGACACAACTCCATTTGCTGGACTGGTGAGGAATTTAGGTGCACTCTTTGGTTTAGGTCTTGGAATCAATTCTGAAATGTTCATCACGAGCTGCAAAGGTAAAAATAGCTGCAAGATAAGTTTCCGCATATTGTGTATAGCTGCTTCTTTAGCTACCCTGCAGCTGTACAATTTTGTTAAGATACCTACTCATACTGAGTATTTGTTCTACATTCTCTCTTTTTGCAAGAGCGCAGCTATGCCTCTCACTGTAGTTGCCTTGGTTCCGTACTGTGTCCACTCGTTAATGAGGACAACCGAAAAAAAACTTAATTAGGTAAAGTTTCAAAATGGTTAGCACTGTGGGGATGGATGTGAACTGTTTGAGAACCCCCTGAAAAGGCAGTTTTGCTAATTCATTTAAACCAAGAGGATGCCACTGCATCTGTGATGTGCTCCTGGTAAGTAACCAGTACATCCAAAATCAGTACACTCAAGCAGCTGAGACATATTAGTTGCTGATTTTATTCCTAGAAATATTGCAAGCGCACTGCAGTATGGTTAGAAATGGCTCAATACTCTGGGTCATAATGAAGTTTTAAAGTATAACCAACCATCTTTATTTAGCTATATGGTGGTCTTCTAGTTCTGTCCATCTCTAGCTAGATAATGCTTCAGGCATCAGCTGTACATAGTGATACTCAATGTTTCATTTTTGTATAAATAGATACTGTGTGTTATACTGCTACATAATGGTGTGACAGTATCAAACCACCTACTGTACCCAGGCACTGTGAAAAAGGCCAGCATAGTTATAAACAAGGCTTTAGATTTAATTTATTGAGCTTCCTGAGCAAATCAGCTTCTGATTAAGTCAGATGAGAAAAAAAAAGTTTATTTCCATTGGACTCTGTAGAATATATTTTTGCATTACTGTGTGGTTTTTGTCATTTTTACTTTTTGGAAGGGGTCACATGAGTCATGAATTATACAGATCACAACTTTGATAGGGAAAATGCTTAAATATGGTGTAAAAAATGTTTGGTTTCTGTACATCTACACAGAGCAACAAATGAAAAAAGGTGTCAATAATGAAACTATCTCAGTATATGACCTCAAGAATGTTGTCATGCTCCTGTATTGCAAAGTTAATTCCCTGCTAATTCTCTCAGATCAACAGTCACAAGCCTGAATCACTGTTAGCAGTTGTGTAAATCATGAAAATATGGTTGCAGACTGTCATTTCAAGTTTCTATTCTTTGTTTAACTAAGCACACAAGTAACTAATATGTTGAATATATGTTTGCTATATAAAATGGATTTTCTAAAGGGGTACTTTCCATTTTATTCATTATTTGGCATCTATTGTTGTATATTCCCTTTCAGTGCACAATCTTTAAGTAGTACTTTGCTGATACCATCCCATAAAACTCTCTCTCTGTCTATATATATATATAGCCTTAGTATGCCTGGTATGAGTAATGAGGGCTGCATATATATGATCTGAAAGCAGTAAGACTTAGAGGATGTAAACATTATAATGCTTCTAGACTTCCAATTAGGTAGGAGGTAATTGAAAGAATCTTATTTAATTGGGTAAACAAGGTAAATAGTTTGGTGTTGGCCTTTGGGAATTAACAAGATACAAATTATAGAAGCAAATCTGAAACAGGCATCCTTAATTAAGAGCCTAGTAAGACTACCATGACTTAAGAAAATTAATCATCTGCTTTTAAGTCTGAGGAATATTCTGCCTCATGTATCTCCTGATAGCTTCTCTAATGGTTCTCTGAACTTCTTCCCACAGCAGCTGACCTGAAACCACTCTTTTCTATAATTGCGACTCCTTAACCAAAATCACTAAGTTCATGGGACTAGACACAAACAATGAAGAACAAAGACAGCTGGGACAAAAATTTCAGCTGTGTTCAAGTTGCTGTGTGCTTTGTTATTCCCTACCATGTGAGAGGACCTACAGAGCCATGGCAGAGCAGTAGCAGGTTGATTGAGTTGTTGTTCTGTTCCTGGCTCCTCCTAGCCATCAGTAGGAGATTCTTCATGCACAGCTGTCCAAGGTTCTTACAATAGCATTTGCATTTGGTGGCAATTTGAAGCTGGGAGTTATGGGTAGGGATCACATTTCGAGGCTTCTAATCACGTGAGAGTCTCTGTTTCCCAACACTGACAAAGAATCTGTTGGAGTAGCACCCTTCCCAAAATTTAGCTCTCTGTTTCCCAGTTGCCTGGAAAGAGGATAACGTTATACTGAAGAGCAGCAACACAATCACCCAGCTTGGGCCCTGGCCCTGTGCTCCTGCAGGGAGACAGCAGGCTCCTGTGCAGGCAGGAGTTGGCCTTGTCTGCAGCTCTGTCCTGAACAGCAAACCCTTGTCACAGACATGGTACTTGATGGCTGCTGCCAGATACTCAGTGCTTAGCTGAAGGGTAAGAGAAGAAATGCTAGAGCACAAGAGCCAGTAAAAAAATACAATTTATTGATTTAATTTGGGTCACAAAGGTATTGCCCTTTAGGAAAAAGAATTATTAAACAAGTTTACATAGTCATCGTAATTTTTAATGAAGAGTTATTATTTTTCTGTGTCCTTAAATAATAATATTAATTAAATACCATATACATATGTCTGCAGGTTATTGATAGTCACTCTGTCAATAGTTTCCTGAGCCATCAAACTACTTATTGCTCTGAAATGTAAAAAGGTTAAAAAGATTAAAGCAAATAATGCAGCTTTTTCTTTTACTTTTCAGTTAAGGTTTAAAATACAGACTTCCGTAGAGAAATTGCCATTTCAGTGCTGGTTGTGTGATTTCAGTAGGCTATGTGGAAGTGATTCTGTTAATGGAGTTGTATAAAAGTTGAAATTGTGTTTTGCTACCTGGAATTAAGGGATGTATCCTAATAACATTTTTACCCTTACAGCTCTATTTACAGTACTGCTACTGTTGCAGTGTTTTATAAGAAGTGGTGTGACTTCTTATAAAGTGAGTAGAAACTTGCCTGCCCACCCCCTACCCAGCCCAGATGCAGATTTTAGGACATGGAGAATGACCTCCAGTTAATACTCTGTTGTTTAAAATTAATATTTAAATATTGAAACTTTCTTTCTATCTGCTTTTCTCCAAGATCCTAGTCACTAAAGGAAACAGTCCTGTTCTGCTGCAGACAATAACCAATAACATATTTCAGTGAAACTTGTAGTAGATGCTACAATAAACTGTGACAGATACAGGTTTCTACCAAAAGAAGCTCCTTCCTGACCATTGTAATTTATGAATATATTGTTGCTCTGTTATCAACTGTATTTAATACAAAGAACTAATAATGCCTATTTTTCCCACCTGCACTCATGATTGCATTACCTTCTGAAAAAAGAACATATCCATCACCATTTCAGTAGAAGTGGCTTAAATAACTGATTATTAACCATAGAATTTTACATTAATTTAACCAAGGCATTTATTCCTATTCAAAAATCTTTTTGACAGCTGATTAGAATGATGAGTATTAGCTGGAGAGTGGTGGACTAGGAAATGATCCTCACCAGCTTCTGTTCCTTACCTTGGTTGCTTTCCTTACTTTTGTGGAGCTGCCCTCTTTGTAAGTACTGAGTGGTTTGTTGAAGGGGCACAGCTGTGTCAGTGCTGCAGGTGCACACAAGGGAAGCCCAGCCTCCCCCAACAGCACAGCTGATGTGTGTGGCACAGTGGGTGAAAGAGTGGGGCTTCTGCATGCACAGGAAAGGCCTGAAATCGTCTGCAGACCAAACGTTAGCACAGATTGGGTCCCTTCAGATGTACAGCATCATGTGAAGGGTTGTTTTCACTCATTCAGCTTACCTAGAGAAAGGACAGTTTCCTGAACACCAGAGTCTTCCTTGATTGCTAGGTGAGGCATCAAAGGACTGTGCAGTCTGACTGCAGGTAGTGGCAACTCCCCAAATCACCAGGAAAGATCTTTCCCAGTTTCAGGGTTTTTTTCCCTTATCAGTGGGCTAAGATACTTCCTAAATGCATCAGCCTGTGCTTAGTGCCTTGCATGTGCTGGCCAAGTGTGCCTGATGCAGACAGCTACATACATTAAGGGTTCCACAGATCTCACTGTATTGTAGAGCACTCCCTCTGTAGCACAATGGAGCACCAACATACACATACCTACCACAAAGTATTTGCTTACAGAAATCTTTCAAATTGAGAATCACAGTAATTCAGCTAATTGGGGCTCCAGTAGTAACAAGTTTCCAGTAGGCTCCTTCCATGGCCATCAGTTCATCATGAGTGCCCCTTTCAATGATGAGTCCTTGGGACATCACAGCAATGATGTCAGCATTCTGGATGGTGGACAAGCGGTGGGCGATGATGATGCAGGTGCGCCCTTCTCTGGCTTTATCCAGCGCTGCTTGCACAGTCTAAAGGCAACAGACAAAGTGTCTGAATAAAAATGTGCAAATACAACAGGGCTCAGAGCTGGAGGAACCCAGTTGTTTCAGATTAATTAACCATATTGTGCAACACTTGTAAAAGGAACAGTGGGACTAAATCAGAGGTTCCGATATTGATGTGCTTAGCTAGGTCATGACTTCTGTTTACCAGTATTACAAACAAGAGACAGCTAAACATAGAGGTAGAAATAAAGGAAGGTCTTTGCTCTGCTGCCATGCTAAATGTCAACTGAATGCTTTGAAATCCAGGCAATTCAGACATTTCTGAAGAAGTGCTGCCTCTCTTTTCAGAAGTTTAAGAGCACCTGGGGCTGGCTGCTTTTTCTTACAGCTGTACCTGAAGTGCAGGCACTCCTCAGAAAGATCATTAAAGGTGAAAGTGCTGAATTCACAATTTGGAATAATGTGCAGTCATGCAGCAGAGTATGCTGGCATATCTATAGAACAGAAAAGGTGGTATGGACCAGCTATGTATGTTGTAGGCCATTAACTTTTCCTTATCGATATCATCACTGCGCATTTACCTTTTCACTTTCTGTGTCTAAGGCAGATGTAGCTTCATCCAGTAATAAAATTTTAGGGTCTCGTATGATGGCCCTTGCTATGGCAATGCGTTGCTTTTGCCCACGAGACAGCTGGGATCCCTGAGCCCCAACATTAGTTTCATATTTCTGAAAAATACACAAAGAGATTATTTTATTCAGGTGTAATTTAACACACCAGTAGACAGCTAAAGCAAGAGCAGGAGAGAGGCAAGAAAGTCGACCACTGCGGACCACTTGCAGAACCTGGGAATGCAGAAATAATGTACAGCAGCAAACATGTTTGGGGTGAGGTTTCCAAGCTGTTCTTTGTCTGCACGTGGCCCTGAGGCCCAGGCAGCACAATGATGAGCCTGGAAGGAAAATGTGATAGCAAAATGTTAGCTGATTTTTCTGAGGCAAAAAGAATTCTCCCTGCCCTAGATTTGGGAGAAGAGGCTGAAAGTGATTTAAAGGCTTTCTAGAAAAGTGCTTTGTTTGGGTCCCTAAACTGTATCCATTCCCTATATGTTCTTTTTATATTTATATTATTTCAGTGCATTTAAACTGCTCAAGTGTACATAAGCAACCAGCTTCAAATATTTTTTGTCCAAGTGTCACGTCCTACTCACAAGGCAAATCTCCCACAGCTGGGAACAGGATTTATGTATGTGCCTGCTGTCTAAGAATTCAGTAATAACTCACACCCAAGTCTTAAGGAACACAACAAATGGTCACAGCACCCTCTTGCTCCTACTGTCACAGCTGTAAAAGGACATAAAAAGTGCATGCATGTAGCAACTTCATCTGGTTTCAGAGCAACTCCTGCAATGAACACTGAGCAGCCAAGGCCTCGCAGGTACTTACGTTAGGCAGAGACATGACAAAATCATGCAGTTGAGCCTTCTGGGCTGCTTCTATGACTTTTTCCATCGTTGCTTCTTTTGTGTTACTGCCGTATTTGATATTATCAGCAATGCTGCAGTCAAATAGCACAGGCTCCTGTGACACTATTCCGATTTTTGATCTAAGAAACTGCACATTTACGTTCTTAGAGTCATGTCCATCTATTAACTATGAGGAAATGGAATAAAACTTGAAACATCATTACAAAACAGCAGCTTGCAACACCCAAATAGTTTATAGCAAAATAAGTGATTTAACCATATGATTAAAACACAAACACAGCTGATTGAAAGTGGTTGAATTGCTTGTCTCTGATTCCTTTGTGCATGATGTGTATTTTGTGAAATGGCTTTGATCCATACCACAAAATACACTAGACCATTTGCTCAACAGAAGTCCTAGTGAACTATTTAATTGCTTAAACTTAGGCACATGCTTTATTGTCCTCCTGACATAGTGATCACCACACAGATTTTTTCCAGAGAAAGATAAATAAATCTAGATAGGTAAATATTTACATTAGGAAAACATAAAAAAGCTTTCTAAGGTATCAGTAATTGAATAACTGGAAGTTCAATCTAAGCAAGTTCCAGGCTCTTTGTGGCTCCATTCAGACTTGATTTTGCTTGTGCTCTCACAATTCACAACACACATTTGTATGTTTCATACAGAAGCTACCAAGACAAATGCCTACAGCCTACCTAATGCATAAGACTGCACCTGAGGCAGGTTGTTCTCTTATCTTATCTGAATATGTCTGAGGTAATACTTGGGAACTGTCGAAACAGTCCACATGTGTCCTTTTGAGAAGGAGAGGAAGCCTCAAACTGCACATTATGAGCAACCACTGCTAGGCTGCACAGTAGGACACAGGCAGAAGGCCCTTGGAGCACTGCTGAAAACCAGAGGACAAAAACCACATTTTCTTTGCTTACCACACTTCCTTTCTCAGGGTCATAGAAACGCTCCAGAAGTTGCACACTGGTGCTCTTACCACAGCCACTACTTCCAACAAATGCCAAAGTCTGTCCAGGTTTAACAGATATAGAGAGTCCTTTCAGGACCTGAATATCAGGCCGAGAAGGGTATGTGAATTTACAGTTAAGAAATTCAATGCTTCCCTTGAAATCATCCTGGTGAAAAGAAAAATGAGAAAGATGTTAGAGTGAGCTTGAGCTCTACCCTGAATTGTAAAGTACAAGACAACTCTTCCTCAGATCCATTCTTGCATCTTTTGCTTAAAATTTGACATTTGTACTTATGAAATTATCTCAGGAAAAGGAAAAAAACCATACTGGAGTAGCTGTCCTAGGGGTGAAGCAATTAGTGATAACACTGTTTCTCCACTTATTCTTCCCTGCATAGCACTGGTCAGAGGCATAAATTGGAAATGGCATTGCCTTGCCAATGGGCACGTTTTTCATTTTAATATAGACACTGTGTATAAAATAAATCATTTCAATTTTCTGGGTCTGACTTTCCAATTCACCAGAAACTGAGCATTTTCATTTTGTCTGACTCAACAATTCTTTGCCTCTTTATGAACACCTGCCACCAGTTTGATGTAAATGGAAAAACCTCCATCATAATCAGCAATAGTAAGATTTGCCATGAACTGTAAAGCAGGAAATAAGAGCTTGCTGTTCTGTGAGTCATAAAAATCAGTTCCATTCCAATTTACAGTAGGTTTACACTGACAAATTTCTACTGGCTGACTTTATACTACTCTTTATGTCTAGTACAGAGCTTGCTTCAAAACCAGCAAAGACAAACAAAACTTTTGCAATCAGCATAACCTTCTTGTAAAGCATTGATCCTCATTGACTCCTAAATCACTAGTGCAAAATCCATGCCTGTAGTGAGCTGACTGACATCACAAATTACACATCTCCATTCTTACCCATTTCTCCCCTTTTTCACTGTAAACACTTATTTTAGGATGCCGATCAACCAGTTGAAAAAAGCGTGCAGCAGATGTTTTGGCTTTGGCATAGTTTGGGGTGTAGGAAGAAGCTCTTCCCAACGCAGTTCCACTGGTGACAATTGCAGAGATCACCCTGTGGAGAAGGGGGAAATGGTCATTCTTGGGAAGCCATCAGGAAACTGAACACCACACCGAGTCCAGAGACCTCTTTGTGGCTCTGAGCAGGCTCTCACCTGAACACAAAGCTGTAATGGAGCCCTTCAGCGTCAACGAGAAATCCCCCGTAGCGGTAAGAGACAGAGTTGGCAATGAACACAATGCTCTGGGCAAAGCCAAAGCAGACTCCATACACGTGTGCTTTTTTGATTGCAGCTTTGTAGGGCATATCCAGGTGCTTCTCAAAATTCTCAATAAACATCTTCTCTTTTCCTATCCCAGCTACTGTTCTGATGTTAGAGAGAGCTTCACTGGCAATCTGGAAGAGGGAAAAAAAAATGGGTAAAAGCTCCTAATTTTTACTTGGAAATGTAGAGTCTGGTCTCACAAGTGCATGATTCTTTCATGAACTCAGGACACTGATGCAATATGTAAATTCATTAAGACATCATACAGACTGGCCCAAACATCATACAGCCTAAAGAGAACTTTTCCTACAAGCAATTTCCTATTGATTTCCTCGAGAGCAATGCTCTGCCTGCTCCACTGGAGCTGTTACTGTAAGCCCTTTTAGGGAATCAGGCACGTGCTCTCGCTTGTGACTTATTTTACATAATGTGAATAAACGTGACACCCACAAAAGAAAAAATTGTTTTAGGAACTTCTTTGGTTGCATGGATTTATTAATTAAATATGTTTATTTCAATTGTTTTCTGTTACTTTTAGCAAAAGTCAAAGAAAGAGTTAAAAGGAATAGCATCCCCAACTTCCATTTCATAAATTGAATCCACTTGAATTTACTAAGTTTCCTCACCTGCTCACCCTCCCTCCTGCTGATGCTCAAAAGGCTGATGAGATAGAACATATGAATCTTCAGTGACAAAATTTCCAAGATTTTTATCTTGTACATAGGCAAAGAGTAAGCAAATGCTTGCCTATGCACATATGAAAATGCAACACAGGAAATTATGAGATAATCACCACAGAAACTTGTGTGGGACTTGTATTAGTTGTAGGCTTCATATTATAATTTATTGCCAGTCAGAATTTGGGTTTATATCCCAACAAAAGAGTACCACAATTTCACCTACAGAAGTAAATTGATAGCTTGTTTGGTCCTAATTTCACCCTTTTAATCTCAAGTAATTTTACTAAGAAATTGTATTAAAATGCTGTCGTTTGCTCGGACTTTGATAGTAGATTCATAATGTAACACATTCCTTTGGGAGGCAAATGTGGTATTATAGCTTATGAATGTTTTCAGCATGTAGGAAAAGATCTGAATGTAGACAATCAGAAATCCAGTTTCAGGGTTTGTTTTTTTTCTGGCCAAAATTGAGAGTCAAAGTCTTGCATTATCACTCAATGTGAAGGAGCAGATAATAGGTATTGAGAATTGGATTGTGCAGACGTTTTCCATGTTTAGCATGGCTCATGAGCAATTGCTTTGGAAGAATTCAGTGTTTTTTGCATTTGGATGCAGTGCTGGCAAATAAATTAGAAAATAACACCAGAAACAATCAATCGTCACCAAAACTGCTGAAGCATTGCTTAAAATATGACTTCATCATAGCCTCTGGGTTGTTCTATGTAAGAGCTGTTGCCTGGACTGATTAGTGAAGTTTCTCTCCTTGTCAAGAAGTATTTTTATTTAAGACTTTTGTAAATAATTAATTATTCTGGTTGTGGGCAATTGGTCAGGTCCTAATTCTTAAGATGGAAAGGGCTAAGAGCTTAATTCTTAAGCTGCTATGACCAACCAAAGGCACAACTGTCCTTTTTAAAATCCACAGACTGATTTGTGGTTCAGTGCCAGATTCTCAGGTGCGAGCACTTCTAGGTGAACAGCTATCACTGCTTTCTGAGGGCAGCTTAATCACTGGCCATCAGCAAATGGGAGTTTACATAAAACCCAACAAAGGTGAACCAGACTGCTGAGAGATCTGTGTCTGCCACTTCAGTCCAAGAACTTTTGCAAGGTCAGTCACAGTCCATGCAGCAAGTGCTTTTGCAGTTAGGGAGTTCCCAATGCTGTTTCAATGGTTTAACAAGCTGAAATATTGCAACTTATTCACAAACCATTACCAGTTTCATGACATTTGAATTACTGATGGTCCCTAAGGACTGATTTTTCATCTACGTGTGACTGTGAATATAAATTAGTCTTTAAACAGCATTACCCGTCCAGTAGCTTCCAGTGCTTTCTTGTCCTGCGAGGCAAATCCTGTCAGCATTTTAGCCTGCACAGCTCCAGATAAAGCCAAAAATGGCAGGAAGCACATTATTACCAAACTCAGTTTCCAGCTGAAGTAGAAGGCAATGACCATGGCCACCCCAATGTTAGTAAAGGAGTTGACAATCATTCCTATCTGCGATCCAGTTGCCTTTGAAGAAAAGAAACAGACATCATTGATATGTACTTCAAAAACAATTTAAACAAATCTTCCGATAAAACTTAGAAAACTGTAAATTAAAATAACATAAGACACTAACAGCTAGACTGCACTGGAGTTCAGCCAGTCTGGATATACTGGTTCCAGTTATTTGGATGAAGAGCAGGACTGCAAATGTCCAATATTCCTTTGATCCACCAAATTTTCCATTGAGAATTCAGAAGATTGTTTCTACTGTTTGTGAGAAAGATAATGTAATTATTGAAATCTGTTGCCTTGGTTCCCTGGAGAATAACTCATCTGAATACATTGTTTAGCTTCTACATTTATCTATGTAGATTTAAATAATCAGCAGGACCATTTTATAGCTTAGCTATTAACAACAAAGCCTCAGCAGTGCTAAAATCAGTAAGCGACTTCACTGAAAAGGGATGAAACCAAGTTGTATTTCTGCCTATCCCTTTATTAAGGAAAAAAGTTAAATACAGCTTTGACATCATCTTTATTGAATTTTCTGCTCCTTATGTACTTCAACAATGCTATTCTTTCTAATAGACTTATTTACTCAAAATTAGTTTTCTTTCATAGCAGTAAACAGCACTCTAAATATTAGAGTGCTGTTTACTGCTATAAAGAAAACTATATTGCTATGTATTAGAATAAAAATGTACGTTTGATATCCTTGATGATTTTTCAGTCAAACTCATTTGCAGAGTACAAACTTGGCAGCACAAAATGCTCATCATCTCCTCCTCCTCTGACCTGCAGCAAGGAGTGTGTTAGGCAGTGAAAGGTGCAGGGCACTGCTGCACAGGTAGCTCTGGTCTCCCTCACCCCCTGCAAGCTGTGGGTTGGATGGCTGTGCCTCACTGTTGTGCTTCAAACAAAGATGTCCCTTAGGACATTAAATGTTTAGTCAGAGTTTTACCAGTTTATTTATTTCTATTAAGACACCCTGTGAGGTTTCCAGCAGGTTTCCCTGATTCTGTAGAAATTGCTGCTGACCAGGGCTTTTGGAAACCTCTTCTCTAAAACCCCCCATTAAAAGTTTTTTAAAACTAACTTAAAATCTTCAGTCAAGCTGAAACATGACAATTTTTGCAACAAAAGAAATCTCTATGTCTCCTTCCTTGTTTCTAGAAAATTGCCTGCACTGCAGCCCAGCAAAATGGCATCTGACTCACTTCTACCTAAGGATCAGTTCAGATAGGGAACATATATAGCTCAGCATGATTTAACCCTCAGCCACTAAGGAACACAATGCATGCAGCTGGGGTGTCACTTTCCCAGACACTGAAACTGGCTGCAGGATTCCCAACTGGAGCAACAGCCACTACTGCAGATTGGTTTTTCAAGTGGGTTGTTAGTTTAAATCAAAATTGTCACAACATGCACAATACCATGCTGAAAACTGGAAAACATGGTTATTAACGACTGTCAATAACGTACTATTTTGACATGTTTTTAAAATAAACCCTTTAACATTGTGACAAAAAGCTAATTCATCTCCAGAAAAAAAAGAAAATCAAACTTCTGCACTGGGTGTTCCTTCTCATTCCATTGTTGGTTGGTTTTTTATTGATTTTTGTGTTCTTTTTTTGTACTTTTAGGGTATACCATATACTAGTATTGGTTCCAAAGTGGCAGTCTATTAATAGAAATAGCTGAATTGGCTTACTAAGAACTGACCTACACTGATCTGGCTGGTTGCATGGAAGCTAATTTCTGTGAACCACATGCCAAAATAAGCCTTCAGTCAGTGTCTACAGTAAAACAATTCATAAGGTGCCAGGTCTTACCCCTTGGACCTGTGAGGCATCTGTTGCAAGCCTGGTAGTCAAAGCCCCAGGGCTGTTCTTCCGGTCATCAAACCAACCAATGTCTTGCCCGAGCATGGCCTGGAAACCAATTTTCCTTAATCGTCTTGTAAGCAGCTCACCAGACTTGGCAAAGGTGTATCCCTGGGGTACATGAGAATAAAAACAGACTGTGCAGAGAGAGACACACACCAAGAAAGGGAGCAAAACCAAAAATATGTATTGCTAAATTGGACTGTTACCTGGAGAAACTGTGTGAAAAATGAGAGAACTCCGACTAAGACAAAGAGCACACAGACACCATTGATCTGGTTTTTTTGGTTTTCTTCATCAAGAATGGAGAAGGTCTTTGAAGAAAAAAAATTAATAGAAATGTCAGTTTTGCTGTGTGTGACATATGTACTTGATTGCCAAGTGCAGAAACCCATCCTGCAACCAAAGCCAGAACACAGAGCTCTCCCTCACCCCCTGCAAAGGTCAGATTCTTTATTTTTCCTAAGGTGAGCCTGGATTAAAACATAATGGGTTTTACTCCTGTTAACCAACGAGTTCAGTATGCTTGGTGTCTGCACTCATTACTCCTTTTTGTGGCCTATCCCTGGTTATCATTAACCCCTCACCCCCCACTGTAAATAATGATAACAAGAAAATAGCAATGTAATAAACAGCATAGCAACAAAACAACAGTAAAATCTGTCCTGTAAAATCAAACCATCCCATTCCACAGCTATCCTAACATGGTTACTTATGTTTTTAATCTGTGCTCTTTATTAAAAAAATAACACTGATCATGGCAGCATGCAGCATGGACAATATCAGCAGTATTAAAAAGATTTGTTGCTGAGGTGTCCATTTTCAGATCATATAAGTCTCAACAGTTTTAGTGTGGACTGTCTTTCATCTGGAGCCATGGGACTCCATGCTCAATAGGAGTAAGAGCACACCTTTCAGTTGAGTTTCACTGGAAAGGATCCATATTCTGAGACAATTCCACAGGAAGAACCAAAGCATCAGTAAAAGAAACTACTGAAAACATTTTCAAAAGGTACATACACAGTATCATCTAGTTCTTCATTGACTTTTTGGGACTTATTTCTGAAAACTTTGAGGGCAGACTTAGCTAAATTTTTCCTTTCACTTCATAGCTGTGGGGATTTTACCCTCACTTCCCCAGCATATTTGTCCCAGAGTACAAGCCAACATGTCTGACACAACAACATTGCAGATATTTGGGCAGATCTGAAAGCAGATGTATATTCCATCTGCCTGACTGCTTTGGCACCAGGCAGAAATATTTTATATTTATGAATAATAAAACACAATAATAAAACACAGATATTGGATATCACAGATATTATCCCTCATGTTCATTATGGCTTGCTTTTTCTTGCAGCCTCTCTCCTTTGATTGACTGAGGCCTTCAAAAGAAGGAATTAATCCTTGGCAGTGAAGGTATTTAGCATCATTAGCCCCAGACCTCCCAAGGTCTAGAAGACTCCTCTCCAAAGGAATCAAAGATTCACAGTGGAATGTGTATAGCAGTGTCTCACCTGCTGTCTAGTGAAAGCCACAGTCCTTGACATGAGGTCTGGACACTCAAAAAGTGTTTGGAGGTGGCACACCTATGCCTACAGGCCAAGAATTTTGGGCAGAAATTTTAAGTGGATCAACAGGGCCTGGAACATCCTTTTTTCTCCTGCTCACAGGATCTTAAATGCAAAACTGCAAGTAAATGTGATTCAAAGTTCTAAGCAACTTCCCAGTGAGAAATGTCTAAGCCAAAACAATACTCCCAAAAAACCAAACATCAAAAGGTCAATCTTTTTTTTTTTTGACAGATTGTTGGCACTACTCTTAGAATCCTTTTCTATCAGGAGCTCAAATGCTGGGTCATTCATTCATTCATTTGCTTTTTCCTGCCTGTAAGGTTTTTGACCTCCAACATTGTCTACATTTTAGGGCATATATTTTTGCAGTCATGTGTACCTACCATGACCTTGGCAAGTGAGTGAGAAGCACATCAGATGGGTAGCAAAACCACAAAAAACCCGTGGCATTCCTATTTTGTTCCCAGTGAATGTGTTGTTTACTTAATAAGATACAGCTTGAACAGATGGGATTTCTCTAGCCTAATTCTTGAAAATTCAGGACACTTTCCTAGGCACCAGTCAGAGCAGCACTGAATATCTTCAGGCAGCCTCCACTTCCCCACCAACTTGGCAAGCATTTCCCCAGAAAGCTTTTACACAAAAGGGGATGCATCCTTTTGTCTATCACCACAAGTTTTTGAAGAAATAAACACTCGTTGAACTTGACGTGTTTCAAGAGAGGTGGTGGTAGCGGATTTTGATAATGTTGTATCTTTTAGTGAATGTTAAAGTTTAAAGCCTATTCCTACTTCCTGCTTCCAAAGCTATTGATGCAGGCCTACTTGTTGCTGGTAGCTGTGGACCCAGGTACAATTACCTACCTCTCCCTAGGCATTCTGCAGGGAGCAGGCAGCAAAAATGTGCCTGAAATATGTAAACAAAAAAGTGAAGTATTTTTTAGATATGATCCAAAGCTTTCTCAAAGGCTTTCCAAGTCTGTATAAGAAAATTCTGCAGAGAATGACCTTTGCATGTGTCTCTCTCCACTGTACCTGCATGTGAGGTATTTTTTGTCTCATCTAAAATAAACTGTATGCAAGTATAGAAACCCATTCCCAACAGTTCCTGGAAAATGAACAAAAGAGATAATGAAGAACACATGACAAATGCTGATAAGCTTGCCCCTTTAAAGAGCTCTAATGATAGTTTGATGACAGTGATATAAATATCTACTGAATAATTGTTTATAGGCAAGAAGGTTAACCCCATTTTCATTATGAGATCCAAAGATTTGCCAAAACATGTCAAGTTAAGCATCATATATTCACTCTCCTCTGTTGCAGAGCTAAAATACACTTTAAAATGTTCCCATAACATACCCCAAGAATCTGACTGAATAACAAGGCATAGAGTGGATTGACGGCTCCATTCACAGCTGCTGCCAGAGATCCAAGCACCAGGTATGGCCATTCAGAGGCATTGTATTTCAAAATTCTGGTAAATGGTACAGGCTTGGCATCTTCCTCCACAACAGGTTCCTAAAAAAACCAGGTTGGATTTCTGAAGTGAATGCATTCCATCAGTGATTCTCTCCCTTTGACAGTGAGATAAAATAGCAAGCCTAGTTTGTTAAACTAGTGGACCAAACAGCTGCTCTAGCTTTGGACAGGAGGGGCAAATGGACAGGAGGATGCTGTCTGGACCTCTTTTGTGGACCTAATAAGTCAAGTTTAAAAAACACTTAAATAAACAACAAACTTTATCATGCCTGGGGGAAAAGAGAGAGATTCAGATCTTTTGCAGCTCTAATTGTTCCAGCTGCAGAGGTTATTTACAACCAGTTTGAGATTTTCTGCCACTGAAACTCAGGCTATTCCCTTTTTCAGCTGTCTCTAGACAAGGTGTGATGAAATACCCAGTGCCAAAACTTAAATTCCCTCCTCACAAGCAGCTTTATCTGTCACTCATTCAATCTCTTAAATACTATTTTAAAGTATTGTGAGTGACCACACTGATCAGACTGCATCAAATTAACAGGTATGTGATATCATTAAAACAAGAGAGATTTCAGAGTGATAGCTGGATTCAGGCTTTTTACATGGTAATTATGCCTCCCTTCTGTGAAACATCCTCAGACTATATGCTGAATTCCCATAATTATGCCCAGAAAGGGAATATTCATCATCAAATTATAACTTATCCTTCAGTTTGATTTGTACAGAATTTTTGTAACACTTTGTGTGCTCAGCCCTACTCATCTCCCTCAATTCATATGACTGGAAACAGCCAGACAAAAAAGACGCTGTGAAGACCTATCTTTTGGAAATATGGAGGGAGGAGTGGGTGGAAACATCTTGTATTTTCTCTTTTTTCTGAGCTGGTGTCAGAGTGATAGCACTCAAGCCCTCTATTTATCCACAGAATAGGCTTGGCAATAGCAAGAAGGGTAACTTCTATCTGCTGCTCTCTGTACTGAACAACTGCGGCCATGCAGATTGATGCAGGGAGCTTCAGAGGCACTTTGGAAACCCACTGTGTAAATTCCTACATATTCTGTGTCATTTTAAGGCATGCTGGCCTTTATTTTCCATGCCAGTTGATTGCATGAGGATACTGAAGTGAAAGGATTTTGGGTTACGTTGCAGTGAGGGTGTCTCTCTGCTCAAGTCTCCAGATGATTTTTAGATGAAAGTGAATTTATTCTTTACTGAACAAGAAGCAGTGCCATTTATATCGCTGAGGGCCCATTAATTACATTTCACCCACTGAGCATTTTGCTTTTTGTCCTTTAATTCAATTTTTAGGAATGTATGTTTTTCAACTAAATCTACACCATATTTACCAACAGGTAGAGAGCAAATAGCAAAATTTCTCTGCTAGAAATTTTATATGGACCAATAATCAAAACAGCCATCAAAGTGCAGCCTAGGGTTTACACAGAGATAAGAATTGAAGCTGTGGTTTTGTTTAAGGAGAGAAAAGGATCAAGCCAAGATGTACCTGCCAAGAACTCTTAAGGTAAAATCACATAGGTACAGGTGATCATTAATGAGTAATATAACCTATTCAGTTGAAAATTTCATAACAAACTATTGGACCTGACCTTTTTTGCTTTTCCATCATCTTCTCCATAAGAAGGGGCAAGATAGTTAGACTCTGCATGGTCTCCTCCAATAGACAGTGGAGGGTCAGGGACCACGTTAGAGAGCTGGGATCTTGAGCGCTGCCGGAGTGATGCTCTGCAAAGAGAACAGAAATGGCCTGCTCTTTACAGCTTAGTAAAAACAACAACTGCTTGCAAAGCAGGTGCAGTTTTCATGTCAATTAAATCAGAATGCACTGAAGCAATTCATAGGAATCCCACAGACTTTTTCTTTCTTGAATATGTTCTCTCAACTTCTCGGAAAGAAAATTTTTCACCAACTGGGACAAATACTTTTCAAAATCATATTCCACTCACACCACTCAGACATTGTCTTAGATGGACCATGTACTGTGTATTTGTTAAGTAAAACTGGGGTGTGTCCTAGTACATTTGCACAAGTTATTAAGACACCAAGTCAAATCACTACCAGTAATTCAGTCCAGCAAAACAGGAAGCTGAAACAAAGCACCTCTCTCTCTGACCAAACATAACTCTGCAATGTAGGAGATGTATTCATTTGCACATGCCTGACATAGGCTTGCCTGGAAGAAATAGTAAGTGTCTAGATACAAAAAGTCTGGCTGTAAAATCATCAAGTAGAAGCCATAATAAAAATGTGCTTGTGGATTGCATTGATTTCTCCAGTAATTGCACAGCAAGTTATTTTTCAAACGACTGGACAAAAAGTGCATTAGATATTACAACTAAGGCTGTATGTTAGTAATATCAAACCCAGAACATTAACAGAGTAGATCAAAATTGGAGACAAGGTACTACGGACAGAAAGGACCAAAATTAAGAGCCTTGCTATTTATCCATGAATTTCAATCTGTAACATTATTACTCAAGCTATCTCTTTGCAAGAGAACTCTATCTCAGTAAAATGCTTGCAGCCCTTCAACCCTCTTTTACATAGCACACAGAAAAGTTATTTATTAGGATTTTGGAATGGTGGGATGAAGTAGAAACATTGAGAGTAGTCTGGAAACATTGAGATTTACAACCATTTTTAAGACTCACCGCAAACTGGCCTGATAGCTTCCCCTGCTGAATGACTGAACATTCTCAAGATTTGGCTCAACCACATTATTCTCTGCTGCTGCAAAATACAGTATAGAGAGCTCTGAACTTAGTGCCAAAATTGAATACAACCTAAATACACTGTGGTTCTGCAAAAAAGTGCATAGCCTCCAAGCCATAAATGGAATACTTTGTATAAGGAAAGAGATGTATTATAACCTTGCTACTCAACCTACATGTTTCACAAGTTTTATATTTGTATTTGACATAATGAAGTTAACTGAATATTAGCCCAAGGACCGTCTCACTTCAGATGTGACTGCTAAAGTATTTTTAACTATTTTAACTCTGCAATTGCTCTCTTATTTCAAGATAATAATATCCAATGCATGCTTCACAAAAATACAACGGATCATTCTATTGAACCTTAATTTCCAGAAGCTTTAATTCAAATCTGCCTCTAGCAAAACACATAGGATGATTTCAGCATAGTCTGTAATGTGCCTGAATCCCAAATGCAGCAGAACAGGACTTTTGGCACTCAGTGAAGTTATAAAATGATGGATATTTCAGGTCAGAACTAATGTTTCAGGGCAGACTTATATTAGGAAGGTCTTTCAGTGCATATGCAGCAAAACCACTTTGGCATGGGCTATCAGTGTATTAATTCTATGAATTATAAAAATCAGCCATAAAAGCAGAAGAAAAAAAAAAGCAGCTACTAGCCCTCACAAAAGGTTAAAAAAAACCCAAAAAACTCCAAACAAACAAACAAACAAACCAACTCTGCATTCTGTGGGATTTTATAAAAGAAAACAAATGCTTACTTTGTGTTTCTTCTCTGTTAGGTGCTGTGTCTCCTTTGCTTTGTAAGGTCACCAACATGAAATAAACCCCTTTCCTCTGCAAGAGTTCCTCGTGAGTTCCCCTCTCTACAGCCCTGCCGTGCTCAAAGCCGACGATGACGTCGGCAGCTTTGATGGTTGACAGGCGGTGAGCGATGGAGATCGCCGTGCGGCCGAGCCGAGCCTGGGGGAGACAACAACAGCGCCACTCCCAGCACAGCAGCCTGAAATGCTGCCAATGAGCTCTGCAATCTAAAGGCTCGTCAAAATAACTGGCGTCCTTCTAGTGGGTCCTTCAGCCCACTTTAGCTCCATCCACAGCCCGCAGAGAAGCATCTGTTTCTGGGCAAAGGGAGCTATAGGTTTCTGTTGATGTCCCAATGTAAGTAAAAATTATTCTCAGTCCATAATACTAAGTTTCTACTTGTACTTATAAAACAGTTATTAAGAAATGCTTCTGACTGATTTGTTACAATCCAGGAGCACCCTCTGCAGAGTGCATTATAAATAATTTCTGCCCATTCGAGTCTGATTTTTGCTATGCTATAGCAAACCTTATGAAGCGCTTCTTGGACAATTGCTTCACTTTCATTATCCAGTGCTGACGTAGCCATATCCAGGAGCAGGATTTTGGGGTTTCGCACCAAAGCTCGAGCAATAGCTATCCTCTGTTTTTGACCTCCACTCATCTGGCTTCCACCCTCTCCAACATGAGTGTCAAATTTCTGTGTGAAGAGAAAAAGTTAAAGAGACAAGAAAAAAGCCTGTTAAGATCCTGGTGAAGGTGGTGGGAAAATGTCTCAGATTTGTCCTTGGAGTAGACTTGAAACACAAACATTGTTAGTGTAGCAGATTGAAAGAGCAACAGGTGAAATAACTTTCCTCATAATGTACAAGATCATTTTGCCTGAATCAGGTTTTCAACCCCATACCAAAAGTATGCACTTAAAAAGGTGAGATGTTCTGGTTCACCTTGAAACAGCTATATCAGCAGAAGCTGAAATGGAGAGGGATCACCCACCCACTCTCCATCAGATGACAGACAAGCAAACTTTTCCTAGCCTTGTCTGCTGATGACCTGTGACTCATGAACACTGTCTGTGATTCACGGGTACCATACTCTGGCAGCATTGGGTTCAGGTAGAGAATTAGCACACAAAGCCTGGCATATTGAGAGACAGGATCATTATATTCACTTAGAGCTAAAGCTTTTTTATTCCTCCATTTCCATGAAATAAATAGGGGCCTTTGAACAGCCTTTCAGTAAATAGTTTCCTGGAAGCCTTGAAATGCATAGATGGAGGATAAAGAGAATGTACTAATATTAGTTAAGGGTACTTGAATCATGTCAAACATTCACTGTTGTAACATGTCATTTCAGAAGCTACTTGGCAAAATAACATTCTAGGAAAGTAGAGAGCTCCATACTACCCAATTTGGGCTTTATAAGGACGAATAATTGAAGCCCTGTCATCATTAGGGAAGAAACTGGAGAAGAAGGAGCCTCCAGCTGGTTTACAGAGCTCGTACAAGGAGGTGAGGTTGTGAGCATCAGTACAGACAGGTGAAGTAACAAATGCTGGCTAGTGAGAGGCTGAGCTCTACATTGCTTTTGGCCTGAACAGAAACAGATCTCCAAAACATGAAAAATACAAATTTTTAAACCATGCTGTGATTATTCCCATAATATTGAATGTTGTGTAAATGATTCCTGAGGAATTAATTCTTTTCAGGGTTGTATTTTGGGGTGGGGGGGTGGGGGGTGTTTGCTTTTGTAACTTCATGGCATACATGGCATAAGACGTAAATGACTGTGATCAAAGGAAAGGTGGTTGCCTCCTATCTGAATTAATCTTATGTCCTTCCACTTGAGCACACATTGCTGCAGGCTAGGAGGGACAAAAGGACAAAAAGATTCTTTTTTCTTACCAAATTCTGCCAAACACTTTCCAAGGCATAGCATACCTGTGGTAAGTCCATGATGAAATTGTAAGCATTGGCCTGCTTGGCTGCTTGGATGATGTCCTCCATGGTAGCCTCGTCCCGGCCGTAGCGAATGTTCTCTGCAATCGTGGTGGCAAAGAGCACTGGCTCCTGCTCAACGACGCCGATCTGTGAGCGCAGCCACTGGATATTCAGGGAACGGATGTCGTGGCCATCCAGGGTAATCTACCATTAGAACATGGACACAGAATCAGGGAAAAAATCAGGGACGTTATGCCCTCCACTTCAGGGACAAAGAAAGACACAGTAGAAGTGAAGGGCCTGTGATGCTGTGTTTCCATGACCAGCATAAATATCAGATAAAGAAGGTGGTGTAGCGGTAGTAGGAATATTGGCTCAGAGTTGTGCTCTTTGATTTCATTTCCCATTTCTGCTTAGCACCAGAAATAAAACCAGGTGAAAAGTAATCATGAAAGTGATGATTATGTAATTTACAGTAATTTGTTTCTTTGTTTTTTATATGTTCAAATATAGGTCAACATGTACGTGCTTATCTGTTCCTATCTGATATAGGAACTCATAAATGAAATGAGATTTTGAATAGCTATAATTCGTATTCTTAGCCAAGCCATTACTAAGTAGTAATTGCATATACTTAAGTGATATTATGGGTTAATGTTTAAATGTTCAATACTGTGTTTTCCAGGAAACATTTTTCACTCCTGAATTATCATTTCTATAGGTATAGTTTTTACACAGATTTAGCACTGAATTTTTATTTTCTCCTAAACAAATTGCTTTTTCACATAATTGTTTTTATAAGACTACTAAGCACAGTTTTATAAAAGAAATGTGTGGAAAGATATTTCACTCATTTAAAAAATAATTGGGAAAAAATAAAGAAGAAGAAGAAATAAATGAAAAGGAAGTTAGTAGTATTGCTTCCCACCTTGGAGAAGAAACCATGCTATTCTTTCAGTTTCTAGGGCCAGAGAAACACATTGTAGGCTGGGACACTCACCATGCCATCAGTGGGGTCATAGAAACGCTGGATGAGCTGTATTGTTGTACTTTTCCCAGCTCCACTAGATCCAACAAAAGCTGTTGTCTCTCCTGCTTTAACCACCATGTTAAGGTTATCCAAAATCTGGATAGGAAAAAGAAAAGAAACAGAATCTATCTATTTTAATTCTCCACGGTCATACAACCAAGTGAGTATATTCTGTATCTTAAAGTAAAGATTCAGAGCAATTTTACAAAATTCAGAAAAGTATTATGAAGGAAAAAGATAAAGCAAGCCACATATTTTTACTCTGTTTGAAGACTTTGTAGATGCAGAGCACACATTTCTACAACAGGCAGGCAGATTTTGACCTTTCATTGTTCCTGTTGTTTATCATTAAGAACTAGTCAAGTTAATACACTAGAGAAGTTAATTAATTATATTCCCTTTAAAGAACACTCTGTGTGTATTGTGAATATATGCTACAGCATAAATATTAAGAATGTAACATGAAATTTTGTAGAAAAATCTGATACAACATGTGCTTCCATCTTTAGAAGTAATAGCACTAATATGCTTGTCCAAAAACATGCTTTTCCAAGGAGAATTTGCCGATTCAAACACAGGAGTAGAGAAAGAGTGGGATATACAGCCTACCCTCCTGTCCCTTTCCTAGCCTTTTAATGGGTCACATGGTGCATCCCCAGGGTAATGGAAGAGTTTTATAAAATCTCCTTGCACCATTCAGTTTATTACTTTGTGTTCTGTCTCGTATACATTGATACAAGGGCATCACTGATTGCAAGAGAAGCTGTACGCAGGTGAATTTGCCCAAAATTACAGGGAGTTTATGTTCAGCAGCAAGGAATATGCAGATGTGACAATGGATGTGTCAGAATGGTAAAATAAGCCAAACAGTAAGCAGAAGAACACTTTAATGGAAGAATTATTCAGTCTACTTTTAAGCAAAGAGTCTGGGCTTCTGGAAAATAATCTCTACGGAAAATCTAGAAATTGCTGGCACAACCAGGATATTTTTCTTGTTTACAATAATTGTGTTCACAGCATGGGTGGTGAATAATTACCTTTATGTCTGGTCTGGATGGATAATTGAATGTTACGTTATGAAATTCAATTTCCCCTCGTACTTTATCCAGCTTGTAGCCATCTTCTGACATGCAGTCAATGGTGGGTTTCTAGGATGAAATTCATTGGGTTATTTATTTGCTGTTAAACAGTCAAGAGTGCTGCAGTAGATAAATACAACACCATACAAAGCCATGGCACTTCTCCAGCACTTGGCTGCATGGAGCCAGCTGCAAGCTCTGCCCCAGGGCTAGCAGGCAAGGGACATGGGATTGAGGGCCAGAGTGATGGGGGAGTTGGCACTGGTGGGTAGCACAGACAAGAAGGATGCACCCTCTTCTCATTGTAGGCTTACTGCAAACACCACGGCCAAGGACTCAGGCAGTTTTGGCTGGAACTGAGTAGCTGACTGACAGAGGCATTCTGACTAAGCTAATTTAGCCAGCTCCTCAGGGATAAAATGGCACTACCTCACTCAAAAACATCCTCTCACAGCACTGAACAACCAATCTATTGCTGAAAATCTTCAGGCCTTGCCCCTTGGCAATTAAAACATCCATCCTTGTGCACCCAGTCCTAAGAGCTGAAATACTGTCGTTTTCCTAAGAAGTGCTTCAGGTCTCACATACTTTTGGCCAGGTGTTGGGTATTGTGGATTTCTAGACATGAGCAGAGAACTAAGAAATTTGAGGAATCACAAATAAAATTTTCTAAGGATAGATTTCTGAAGCATGGAATACAAACAGTAAATTAAAAGTATAGCAATGAATATTTGATAATTGAAATGTGCATGCCTTTTTAATATAGCCTAACAGATTGAAAGGAAAGTTCAAATGAGAAATGTGTATGTTCTAGGATGTTAAGAACAGCTACAAGACTGGTTTCACTTTAGGAATATAACTTACTTAAGTTCTGATACTAATCTGTGATGAAGTTTCACTGATCCTGCAAATGGGAACCTCAACATGACTAGTTTTATTACCAGGGCAGAGCTGTGCTTGTACTGTCTAATCACAAATCTACAAATATGGCAAGCAGATGGATGTAATTTTTTCACCCTTTCTCTAGATAGATGAAATGTGACGTTTGTTTGCTTTTTTTACCCTAAGGTTATGTGACTCAGCCTTATTCTGAATATTGTGATTAATCCTTACTGTTGCAACTCTTTTTGATTTTAATTTTTTTCTCAGAAAAATACATCCATAATCCATCTCTATTTTCAGTTCATTTTAGAGCTTTAGCTTATGAAGTGTGCGTGTTTTATCATTATTACAGAAGTTTGAAGGGTTGCTAAAAAGTTTTAGCATTACCATAGCCTTATGTGCTCTGTAGAAGACAAGCAGCATTTTAATGTGTTTACACAGCTTTCAGCACAATAAAGCTTGTCAGTGAACAGAGATAATACATACTTTAAGAAATCAGCAGTATATTTCCAACCACTAAATTTGTAAAGCTATAGAAAGGAATCTTCAAGAAAGGAATCAATAAATGTCAGTGGCATCTCAGGGTCTCTCATACAATTATTTCAAGTATCTGTTTAGATAATATTGTGATTAACATTTATGACAGCTGCATGATCAGTGCCTGTGCCCATTTGGTCCCATTTCTGCTCAGGGTAGCTCTGGGACAGGTGACAGAGGCCACCTTCACCACTAATGCCAACAGAGCCACAGCTTTTGATGCCATCTGGAGTGTGGGAGCTATGGGATGGTTGCTGCAAGTGTGGTTGCAGAGTGGCTATTACTGCCTGCCAGTACACCTTCCATGGGCCAGCACTGATTAAGTAATTGCCTGTAAGGAGAAATGGGAACAAGGAACAGCAGCAGCCAAGGTAAAACGTCAGAACTCACAACCAGGGCACTCAAGAAATCTGTTCAATGTGTTCTTTGAGTCCATGTGCATCCCACTAGACTTTTCTATTGCAGTCAGTTTTTCCTTAATGAGACTCATTTTTCCTCATTTACACTGCAGATAAAACTAGTACCACTTCAGCCATATTTAATTATTCTTGCACTACAAAGTAACACAGCTTAGAAATGCATTACTTACTTTATCTATTGTCTCAAAAATGTTTGTTGCAGCCCCACGACCAGTGGCAAATGCTTCCAGACAGGGAGATGCCTGGCCAAGATTTAATGCTCCTATTAAAACACCAAAGAAAACCTGAAGAAGTGGAAAAAGAAGTTAACAAAATATGACATCACATTTTTACTATAGCTTACAGCTTAGACAGGCAAACCCAACTACAGTAGCTTTATGACTTCTCATGCATCTGCTGAACTGAAGTGATCCACTGTATGAGCATTATTAGCCAACAAGAAATAAATAAGCGCATTTCAGAAGGTATTTTTGCTGTCTTTTACAGATCTGCTTGAGACTGAAGTAAATCAACTCATATTTGTCTTTGCCTAAAAAGTTTGCATCTGGGTATTTACTGAGATGCCACTGATGTATTTTTAAGCCATCTCAGTTTGACTGGGTGCCTTTTCCTTGAAACAAGAGCTAGAACAGGACATTGGTGGGAAGTAGATTATTTCAGAGATGCCTTTCACCAGTAAGCAAAAATAGAAAGAAGCTTAAACCACTGTATTACAATCTTTGTATATTGCAGCTCCTGTGTGATCCAATACTCACAAAGCTTACTTTTGAAGGAAGTACCAGCTATAGAGAATATTTTTTCTTTGTCTCACAGAGAAATTAACTGTAAGGGTTCCTACAAACACTGGATAAGCCACTTTTTGATGTGAAAATATTCTATCATTTTGGGTGAAGATTTTCTACAGGTAAGATGTACCCAATGGGCTCACAGTTTTAAGTCCTTCTCTAAGAGCCAAAATGAAGAGTTACTCACTAATAATCCCCTTCTGAAAGCCCAAGTATCCCCTTTTTGCCTAAGCCTAGGACGACATGAGAGAAAATGAGCAACAGCATCTGCTCTTCCTGGGAAGACTGACAGACAATAAAGGCAGCTGGATTGAGTATTGAATATCAGAGGACCCTTGAGTCCAAGAATTCAGCCCTGGTGTGTGGCCTTGTGATCAGAAGCAAGTGAAGCTGTAGCATATCAACTAAAACACAAAAGTGTTTGTTAGAGATTTCCTAAGAGCTGCCAATACTTCATTTCTATGAAAGCTTTATATGAAGGTTCTTAAATATGGACAGGAACTAAGACTGCAAATGCTGGCAGGGGCTTCAAAGAACATGACACTGGAAGGTGGTGAACATAAAGAAGGTAGAGGCTTCTTTAGCACTTGTACACCACATAGATGCAAATTATTTCATTGTCTGTTTCTGCATTGTATTGTAAGCATAGCTTATTCTTCTCAGTGCTACCATATGGGGTGTGCTTTTGAACACTTTTTGACAGGTTTTTTTCCTAGAATTTGCTCTGTTTAATTCTCCTTAGTTTTTCAATTACAGAGGTGTTTTGGCAGAACAGGTTATAAGGGTTGGACAATACCTTTGGTGTAGGCTTTTGGTCCATTTTGTTGCTTTATTGTGGGTGCTGGTTTGAACATTCACCCTGCACATAAGGACATGGAATGCTATGTCTGGTATGTCACCATTTGCTGTAGCCTGGCCTGCAAATTCTGCTAAGAAGCAATCAAGGACCCAGCTACACTTTTGGATATAACCCAAACAGAACTCAGGATAAATGGGGCAAAGTGTGTAAGGAAACACTACAGTTGAGAAAGAACATAGGACAGTAGAAAGAACATAACAGTACATAGCACTCAGTTCTCCTTTGCAGTATAATGTTTACTGGGAATATCGCTGTAGCTAAAGTGGAGGAATCTACTGAATGCACACTGTGCACTGCAAAGGTCTTCACTGGGATGTAGAGATCATGCCATACATTTACAGTCAGCTTTATTACCAACTGATTTTCTTGTGGGAATGAGTCTTAAAGCAAGGGGGTTCTAAGCCTGTCAGAGTCTGTCATGAACAGGAAGGAGCATGTTCTGTACACCTGGCAGAAGAAGAAGGGAAGGCAATACTTAGTACATCTCAATGCAGTATGGTGGCTGTATGACTTTCTGAGAGAGCAGGAAAAGCATATTTCAATGTTTTGTATCTAGAAATTCCCCCTCCTGCCCCCTGCCAAACTAGGAGTGTATGGTAGAAAATACGAAGTAGAAGAAAATGACTGGAAGCTGTGAGGAAAGGCATAAGGGACACTCTCTCCATTGGCAGCTACAGTTTTTCAGCTACAGGGTAGCTCCCCACTGTTTGCCATTTGTCATTTGGAAACACTGGACTATAGCAAGGCAAAGAAATTGCTGATTTTGTTTTTCACAGCACTGCCTCATATCAACTATGGGTATTGAGAGCTGGTGCAAATTATTTCCTCCTTGAACAGAATGACTCAGGTTTACAATGTTCTCAGGGTAATTTGCCAAGTTCCATTTAGCAGGAAACTTTGCTCTGTGTGTAGCAGGTGGTTGGGAACTCTGATGGTATGCAACAGGCAGAGAAGGAGCAAAAGTACATGTCTCATCAGAATACCCAGCACTTACTAAGGTTCAGGAAAAGTTGTTCTGAGTTTGGACTGGAGTCTGCCATTTGGGCAGTCCTGGCTTAAGCAACCAACCAAAATACCTGTAGATGTTGGCTTTGTTGCATTGAGGCCAGAAGTGTCTGAAGCACCTACTGAGCAGAAGTGAATGCATTGAGTGCCATGCAGGTTAACACAGTTTTTGTACATGCTGTAGGAGCCACAGCCAGGTATGTTTTTATCTGCATACATGTTTACATGGCCTTTGTAAAAACAAAACAACAGGAAATGGTTTCTCAAAGGAACACAAAGTGTTCATGAGAAATTAGATGTGACAAGGCTTTCTTTGGTTAGGTGTCTCTTTACCACAACATTTTTCATCATAAAATTCTTCAGAAAAGCCAACATCCCAGAAGCCCATGCTGACCCACAAAATGGAAAAGCTAGTTTCAGGCCTCTGATAGTTGTGTGGGCTGTCAAATGAAGGCATTATTCTGATAACCATAGGTAATATTCAAAATATTTAAAATAAACATAGATTTTTTTTTTTAAATCTTATCCACTTGTGTCATACATATAGTGAGTAATGATCTTTAAAAGACATAAATAATGTTTGTTACCATGGAGCCACCAGACACCAGAACAGATATGTGTTCCAGAATTATTATTTTAAGAACAGTCCAGAAAAGTTGCATCAAGCTAAATTGAGTACCTGCAGAAGAGTGCCAGGTGAATATTCTTCTTCCTCAAGGACAAGTTTAGAGCCATACCAAAAGGCTAATGCATAACTTAAAAAAATTATACACCACATGTAACCACTGAATAATCCCATTATCATTCCTTTTCGAATTCCCCAGTGCTGAGCAAACACCAAGTTCTTATCATATCTGTAGAAAGAGAGAAAAATTAGGGGGAATTAAATAAATTTGACAGAAATTTCAAAATGAGCAAAGATCATATGACGCACCTTTGATGACTCAGCAGAATGTCCACACATAAGGTCGAAACAGAATCACTCTGAAGTGAGAGATCACTGCTGAAACCAGCAATGCTCCCAGATCATTAAATCCTTGTATGTTCTAGTGTAACATGCACAAGAAAAGCCACACTCATTGCAGATACCTCATAAAGGGGTTTGGAGTTTTAGCAGATTAACACAGGATTTGACAATCTGGCCAACACTCCAGAGCACATCCTACAGCCATATTATGTTTTCATAGAATTTAAGAGAAATTTGCAGAATTTCTGATGTTTTTCTGATGAAAAATGATGTCATGATTGAATGTCATCATGAGGATGTCCTGATGAAACTAATTCTCCTACTTAGCTTGAAACTACTCAAAGTTTCCAGATATGCTGCAAAAGTGATACATCAGACAGCATTTAGGGAAAAATTTGACAGAATGTTCCTACAAGTAAGGGTGAATGAAGATAGTATTGCTGATGCTTTATTTCTCTGATAGACTGAATTATAAAACTAATTCTCCATACACTACTTGAAACCTAAATTTCTGAAACATACATACATTTAAGTTTCAAAGCTATTAGATAGTCATAGTTGTAGAATATAGCAATTAATTGTTATGAATCTGATGTGCATTACAGCATTACATTGCTTCAGGAAAAAGAAATCAGAGACCTTAGAGTTTGTTCAAACAAACCTTTCAACTTCTTTCTTCTCCCCACCAAAAGCAGCCACTGTTCTGATGGATGAGAGCACTTCGTCAGCCACAGCTCCAGCTTTTGCATAAGCCTTTAATTCTCGGCCTGTTAGTTTTGCCACAGCCTACAAAAGCATAAGCAGTGCTGGTTACACCTGAACTTCAGGTACAGAAAAGGACAGAGATGAGCAATGCTGGCTATCACCCTGTGCTGGCTGCTCTGTACTGGGTCACCTCCTGCACTCCAGGCATGCTGCACACTCAAAGACTTAGATCTTCTAGTGCTAGGGCATACACCTTTGTAGCACATGTTTTGCAACAGCTCTGCTCCAAGTAGCTGACAGAAAGAGCAGCTGACAACTGCTGCTTTCCCTGCCTCCCTCCCTCCCTCTCTCTGCTCTAACTAGGCTGAAGCAGATTGCACACTGAGGGTTTGTGCACAGTGGGAGGAAGGGGGAGCTTAAGCGCCAGGAGCAGCCCTTTAACCACCGTGGCAGATCCCAGCTTCAGGAAGAAGAGGTAGCTGTAGTGGTGGGGGAGGATAAAAACAGATGTTGCCACCACTGTGCTTTGTTTCATGGGATGATAGCAAACAGGTCCCTACACAACAACCAAGAGCTCACTGGATGCCAAAAGCTTACTTAGACTCAAAAAACTGCTCAAATTAATGGAAGAAAATGTAGTAATTTACAATTCTATGTGACAGTGTTCACAGGGGTTTTCAGGTGAGAGAAGAGACGAAAATGTTGACTTATTGTTCAGAAGGCTTGATTTCTTATTTTATGATATATATATTACATTATAGTAAAAAGAATAGAAGGAAAAGTTTCATCTCAGAAGGCTAGCTAAGCTAAGAATAGAAAGGAATGAATAATAAAGGTTTGTGTCTTGGATAGAGAGTAAGTTAACTGGGCTGTGGTTGGCTATTAATTGTAAACATCTAAGATAGGCCAATTACAGATGGACTTGTTGCAGTCTACAGCAGCAGATAACCATTGGTTACATTTTGCTGCTGAAGCTTCTCAGCTTCTCGGCAAGAAAAATCCTAATGAAAGGATTTTCATGAAAAGATGTCTACGACAATTCTACACAGAGATACCATATTGACTTGGGAATGAGATATCATTAGAAAGTATAATGTGTCAGTCTTTGCTTTCTCTTTCCAAATACCCTACCCCTTGCATCTATTAGTCCTTTTTGAAGACAGGAAACCAGGCCAGATTGACTTTGGGTCTATTTTCTTTATGGTGTAAAACAAAGACTTGGGCTGGAAAGGCTCATAATGAGGAAAACCTTAAAAGTAGGTATGTGTCTGGAAAGAGATGGGTAAAGTAAGAACGGAAAAGGAGAAAATTATAAAGATAAAGGGGAATAAGGTGGAACAAATGAAGAAAAAACATTTTTTGTTTTATTTCATTCCCTGCCAAGCTTCTGCTCTCCCACTTCACATGAGTCATTATTCATATCAACTACTTGCAGCCAGCACAAGGTGATAAAGGAGAGCTGGAGGACAAGAAATTAGTCACAGTTACATTAGGTGTTTGATAGCAAAATGATAGCAAGCTGTTCCTGATGTGAAAGAAATGAGATTGCCAAAGGACTGAACCCAACAAAAATGAAGAAGATGAGCAGGAATTACCCAGCCCTGCTGAGTGTGGGAGAGGAGATGAGAGGGCAGAGGATCCTGCAGTTTCCCTTTTCACTGTCCTTTGTACAGTGACAGGAAGTTTGTAGGAAGTGGATGGAGAAGCAGAACAGGAACAACTGGAGAAGGTGCAGCAGCTTCTGGGAGCAGGGACAATTTGAGGTAAGTTTGAGTAGTTGTTTTCAACCATTTTATGTCTCTGAAACTTAGAACCCATAATGTCACTAATTTACATAGAGAAATCAAGTCCTGTATCTTGTAGCCAGCCATCTAAAGCAGGTATGTAGTAATTGAGAAAGGCAAAGACCTGCTTCTGATCTCAGCATTAATACCTACAGGTATTAATGGACCTACACAGGACCTACAAGAAGGTAAGCTTACACTCCCCTCTAAGAAGCAGGTTTTATTACTCTGGGAATCAGAAAAAACAGTGAGAGCAAAGCCCACCTCCCCTCTACCACACCCCTCCCTCTATCCTTCCCCTCTCCCTCAGTGCTACTGGGACCATAATCTGTCTCTCTTCACTTTTAAGGGGTGTGATCAACTTCACCAGTCCTCACAGCTTTCTGGCCAGATCTTTCCTGTTCATTATTGCTCAATGGGAACCTTTCACAATTCACTTACCAAGCCATAGAGAGCTGCTCCAACCCCAAGCAGAGGGCTGACTGCAATGATAACCAAGGTCAGTTTCCAGCCACTGACAAATCCCAGGAGGAATCCACCTACAAAGGTGGTTATGCGCTGGATGAAGATTGCTACTTGATCAGCAATAGCCTCATTAATTTTGTTAACATCACTGGAAAACAATAACAGCAACAAAAGGCAACAGAAGAGTGGTGAGCATAACTTCAGTTTGTGTTGCAGGTCTTGGCCACATTTGGGTTAGCTGCTTTTCACTGGAGAGGGCCCATCCTCATCCCTATTCTTTCACCATTACCCCATACAAAGACCCTGGAGTACAATGAGAAAAGCTGATGCCTTTGCAATGGCAAAGCCTTTTAAGCATGAATATTGCAGAGAATATACTGTCCTTTCCCAGGAAATGTTCTGGCAGCAGACTGACTCACTAGCTGGCTCTTCCTACTGTGCCCCAGCTGATTCAGGAAGTGTGCACTGGCAGCCAAATTACAGATCACTCTGAAATGACTGGGCACAAAAGGAGAAGAAAGGAGAGGATAAACTGGAAAAAAAACTCCACCCCAAAACCCATCTAACCCACCACCCACCCACCCACACATTTGCTGTCAGACAAGGCATGAAAGGGAAATAATTGTGGTTCAACAGTTATGGTACTTAGTTCAAAGATGGGAGGGCTGATCAGTCTGGTTGCTGCTCCCACTAAAATAGCTGTATTTCTACCAAAAGGTGTTTGTCACATGCCTGGTTATTGGCATTCTGCAATGTTTGGAAAGAATTGCAACATATTTTCTGTAGCATATGAGTTTCTTAGATTACTTACTCAGAAATTCGGGTGTTCAGTTCTCCTACAGATGTACAATCAAACCAGCCTATATCCATTCGCATTATTTTCCTGAAATAAGCTTTCCTGATTTTCTGTATCTGACGAGCTGCAGACATAACCCAAAAGCAGATCTGGGAAAAGCACAAAATAGCTGATAATTGCAGTAAAAAGTCTTTCTACTCCCAACAAATCAGAAAAAGCAATTTGACTAGAATGGGAAAGGCTGTTGATAAAATTACTATTCAGGTAAAATACCTTCTGGCTGCATAGACATGATAGCTGTTTCGGTCTTTAAATAATCCAACAATTTTATATAGCCTCTGGATCAGGCATTTGTCTCAGTTCTGATAAAATGGGAAGAGAGGCAAGTTACTTATGCTGTTACATGACTGCCATATGGACAACATTTTTTTCCATCTACAAGTATAAGTAATACAGAGATGGCAGCCATCCTACCTCTGCAGAATTCTTGGATAGTTTTCAGGAAGAAGATTGACAAGTGATGTTTGCGATTATAAAAAGCTTCAAAAGCCATGGGCCCTTGAGCAGACTTTGCAGGAATCATCCAAGCTTTTGACTCACTTCAGTCATAAGGACCAAACAATTACTACAGAATATGTAGGGTATAATTCTTGTTCAACATTAGTTTTACACTAGTATTGCTCTGTAATATCTCTGTAACAGAAACAGGGCTCAACACAGTTGAGATGCCTACTGGGAATCTGCATGCCCTTCAGCTGTTATTTTTGGAGGGCATGTGGATTCCATAGTAGCTACACTTGATCAAGTATTGCTTGTGGTATGGGTAAAATGCATCCTTTTACAAAGGTATGCATGCCCAAATCCTAGTAGCTCTCAGATTGCCAGAGCTAACATATTTCAGCGATGGAATGAGAACTGAAAGCATCTGTTCTGCTCAAATAAGTAGCTAAGCAGTTAAAACCAACATAATAATTATAAATTTAATTATTTAGTGATTTAAACTTTGAAATCAAAATGGAAAATAAAATACTGACTTGGAGGTATCCTAACACAAGTATGGCACAACCAATTCCTGCATAGTATCCTGCAAACTTGGTCATTTCATATTCAATGTCCAGCAGCCTGAAAAAAGGAAAAGGAAAAAAAAGGAAAAAAGAAGCGAGTAGTACTTTTTTAAGTTTCTCACACGTTTCTAATCTGATCCTCAAGTTAGATTCAGACCAGGTGGAAGTCAGCTTGTTTTGCTAACAGAGGCATTGTTTCCCAATATCAAAGCTATTGCCAGTGGCTGGTTTCCTTGTTCTGGCTGTTGCAAAGGGGTTGGGAGCTGGCAGCTACCAAAAGAAGCTCCACCATCCTGCAGCACCCCTGCAATCCCCAGGAAACGCCTCCAGACTGCCTGCTCCAAAACAGCACAGGTGAGAGGCGGTTTCAGAGAAGAGCTGCCCAACAAGTTTTCATTAGATGTTGAATGTGCTTGCTTTGTGCCAAGCAACTAATAACATTCAGATTTCAACTGCATTTTATAGGGAGAAGTGAGGGCTGCTAAAGTCAAATAAAATATTACTTTGTACCATAAACTCACTAGTCTAAAATGATCATTTGTTCTGTTACACAAGTAGTAGTGATAATTACTCCTCATATCAGGGCACTTAATTGCTGCTTATGCATTTAATCGACTTTGAAATAGGTTGTTATAGGTTATGCATTTAGAAAATTTTTTCAAAAACATCCTGCAGAACAGCAAATTTTATTTAACTTACCCAGAATTTTGTACCCTGAAATTTTAAATCACAAGGGAACATTCTGCACCTGACTTGATCTCTGACAAAAAACAGTCACGGAAACAACTTAGGTTTTTAACCTAAGTTATCTGACACAGATATCCAGAACAATTTTACATGCTAATTAGGATCATGGAACAGATCCTCCTAGTAACTGTGCTAAGGCATATCATAAATAAGGAGATGACTGGTGACAGCCAGTGTGACTTCACTAAGGGCAACTTATGCTAGACAAATTTGGTGGCCTTCTATGACAGAGGTACAGCATTGATGGATGAGGGAAGACTGACTGATATCATCTTCTAACTGGATTTGTGCAAAGCATTTGATACTATCCTGCATGACATCCTTGGCTCTAAACTGGAGAGATGGTGGATGGACCACTTGGTGGATAAGGAATTGACTTGTAATGATGCACCAAGAAGTGATTCTTAGGAAAGGTTACAGGTTCAAATTTGGCCTTTACAGATATCTGAATGAATTCTCTAGACTCCATTTATTATATTTAATGGAAAGAAACAGCAAGTCTTATGGGGCAGTTCTTTTGATCTGCCTCAGACATCCCCCATAAGCTAAGATGAATTGCATTGTAGAAATGCTCATTTCTCTCTGTGACAAGTTTAGGTAACTTGCTCAGAAGTCAGCAGGCACCTACAGGTAACTAAATTCTGACCAGAATGACCAGAAGTCATTACTACCTACAGTGTAATCAGAGAAAATATATTCATGAACTCAGATATTTAGCATATATATCTGTTATCCAAACAATCATAACAGAAAAATATTCTTGCTGACAACTATAACTGAAAGACCAAGATCCAAGCTAACCTTCTGTCCCTCCAGATAATATTGCCAGCTCAGAAACAGGACTATGTAACCAGAACCATCTTATGAACAGAAAATATAAGATTTAGAGGCTGAACAGAACCTTCAATAGCAATGCATTCTCTCTGACAAGCTATGATAACAATGGGATATGATAATAATGATAACATCTATACTTACCCACATCTGATTGTGGTGTTCTTTTCATTCTGATGAATAGTACCATTAATCCACACTATGGTATTATTTACACATGTCTTGTTTGGGTCTTTAAGCTCTTGCATTTCAATGTCATATTCAATAAATGTGTCTGCCATTGCACCAAACACAAGCAACACAGCTGGTTGGGCCACTCCGTGAACAACAGCACACAAACTACCAGCAACCATCATTAAAATCTCCATAGATGATGAAAATCGAAACTAAAGAGGGAAGAAAAAATTATGGTCTCTGCTGTGAGGCAGTCCTCATACTGGTTGTGTAATGATAAATCATTAATTAGGTGGATCAGATAAAAAAACATTCTCTTTTAATTTCAGAATTATCTTCAATATAGAGAGAAGAAAAATCTCTCTGTCCAATCTAATCTAATTACATCTGTGATTGCAGCCTCATAAATTATTACAAGCTTCCTTTTAACATGTGAATGAATGTATTATCAGATAACATTAATAGCTCAATATCATTCTCCATGATCATCATTCCAGAAACTAGGTAAGAGATTAAAAATAGTAACTATATTTCATATATATAGTCTGCTTTGCAGACTTCCAGTGGAGAAAGTGGGAGGGGAGGAAAAAGCCTTAGGGCATTATGTAGAGGCTCTGAACAGAGTCAGCCAATTTCTCAAAAGTCTGTGGTGCTGCGGTAGAAAACCAACTAAACATCTCAGAGCAAGTTTTCATAGCCAAAATTCATTCTAAAATGCTTTGGCTGAGCCAGGCTCTTAATCTGAGAGAAATGTGTAGAAAAGAGTTTTCACACAGGTAGCTTGGTAAAGATACAGTGATTTAAGTTGCCTTTGTCATGATTGCATGAAATCTGATTCTCAGGGTGAAGTCAGGTGCAAATATATAGATTAAACTGTCCATATAGACTATCAGTATCAAATGCTATACATTAAAAATAGGAGTGTCAAGAGGAGTCATAGCCTGCTGAGGAACCTGTCCAGGTTCTGTAGGTGCTATAATGTGTCCTAGAGAAGAAAGGGTGGGAATTTACAGCATCTATGGAAAGGGACATCAGGGCAAAGACAATAGAAAGGGAAAACCAGTTAACACAAAAGATAAATAAAACGTCTTCTACAAAAAAAAGAAGAAAACAAGGTCAGAAGAAAACTGTACCTCTGTACACTGTTTTACAAACCTTGTTCATAAGAAGCCTAGGAATTCACTTGATTTTTGAAAAAAGCACACAGAAAATGCACAGATATGTGATATCTGATTTCTCAGCACATCTGAAGCAAACATACTGTATCCACCAACTGCATTTCAGGAGTTAAATATCTGTGCAAACCTCTCTGCTTGCCTTCTGTGGGGACAGACTGTTGTCTCCACCCAGGCAGAGCTGAGATACTTAGCCAGGTACATTGCAAGGTGTGCTACTGCACTAGCCTGCTGCTACAGTCAGGGCCATACTTGTTTGGGCACATTACAGACTAACTGACTGGGCTGTGTGCAAACCAGGAGTAGTAAGATCTCTTAGCTGCATGCTGCTGGGTTGGATACCTCTTGACGACATTTATTTTAAAATTTAGATGAACCCATTGGAATTACATCAAAGGCTAGATGTAACTCATACCATATGGTATTGTGCATCCACAAGTTTCCATTGCAACCAAATCTTCTAAAACCCATGCAACAATTATGAGGGAGCTAAATTGTCTGCCAAATATCACACAGAAGACTTCTGGCAGAAATAAGAATGAACCAAGGTCACCTAAGTCCCTGCTATGCAACTTAGCTCATTTCCATTATGTACCTGTAGCTTAAATATAATGTGTTTAATAGACATTTTTGACACCAAACTGACAAGACAACAAGGGGTTCTAGTGAATTCCCACTGAATTTTATTGGTAGGATTTCAGGCCAAAAGATTTAATCCTTAAAAGTTCAGCTTAGTCACAGCTATACCCCGAAACAACCTTATTGGTTATTGTCACTTATTCTGCAACATAATACATGTCAAATATTTATAGATATTGCTTTCATTACCAGCTGAAAGAAGCCAACATGAACACTATTTTCTTTCTTCTTTGATGACCTTCAACAACAGAAAACATAAAATTATGAACTTGTATTTTAGTACATATTTTGTTTTATATGCTAAGTATAAAGAATTGAACTTAACTCACTTTTCACTTTTCTTCTCTAGAAAAGGTTCTTCAGATGCATAGAAATTTCTGGCAAAAAAGATAAGATTTTACATTATTACTTTTACTCTCTTGGTTGCTTCTCTAAAATTACATTTTACTTGAGACATTTTGCCCAGAATTTTAAGAGACAAGCTGTTTCTTTCAGATTTCCTTGGAATCAGTGATTTGATGGTTCCTTGAAATTTTAGGCAGAGACTAGAATGGAGGTTAGGTTAAAATTTTCTAAAGGTTTATACTTTGTTCCATAAGCAGCTCCTCAACACACTGTTCCTATAATGTAGATTGTGGGTTCTTTAAGGTCTGCTAAAGAAGAAGAACCTACTGCTCAAATTGTTGGATAATCCTTCCTTTAAGACAGAGAAAGTTCCTGTTCCTATAGCAAGGGATCCTCATCAGCTGTGTACATTCAGTGATGAATGAATAGGGATATTCTGTTTGTGCTGGGTAGGTTTGGTTTGGTTTTAATGAAGCAAACTATTCAAGCTGTATTTGTCATAACCTGTTTTCAGAAACCAGATCCTAGAAAGCCTAAAGGAAGCTTTCCTTCAGGTGTGTATGGATCACATGCGTGTTACATGTGTAACAGAACTTGGGTTTCACAGTGGAAAGACATGGTAGACTTCTAATACTGGGCTGGTGCTCTCTTGGCTCAAGTTATAGTATTGCTAGTGGCCAGCCTGCTACAGAGTTGTCCAAAGGTCTAGGAATGAGGGGGCTCTTAATTCCAATCAGACCTCTAATAATAGCTGAAGGTCAAATTCTCTAAATCATCCCAAATTTTAACTATCCCGAATTCTACACTTAAATCTTAGTATCTGAGAAATTTTGTTTTAAAATCTCACAGTTAAGTTTTAAGAGAAATTAATCAAGTGTGATTAAAATTCCTGAAAAAGTGATTTCTCAAACTAAAAACACTGAAGAAAGATAAATTTGAATATCAAAAACATTTTCAGAAGGAAGATCATATTGCTAGCATTTGTGTTTTTGAAAGTTTCTAGGACTGCTTTGGTCTACCTGTTACAGTTGTCTCAAATAAGGAGGTTCAACCACTAGAGAACAGCTTTTTTAAAAAAAAATAAATATTCCATCAATTTGATCCAATAACATTAACTTCTTTGAATATTCCTAGAAATATTGATTGCTCCAATAATGTACATGACTTACCCTGATTTCTTGAAGCTGTTACCTGTGAAGGAAAATAAATACACAGTCTAGTTAATGATTATTGTTAAAGTACATAACCTTCTGTAGACATGTGAAACATAAACTCTAGAACTCCGTGGGATCTGATCATTTGCATATTGCAAAGGAAAAAGGGAAAAAAGACAAGCTCTGATAAGAAGAAGGAATGCAGATCTTAGCATTAGCTAAGATCTTAGAATTAGTTCATTAGAATTCTGCTGAATACATGCATGACTACAAATATGAGTGTTTGCTGGGAGAAACTGTGTAAGACAGCACTTTTTACTTTTTTTTCTTCAATAGAACCCTTTTACTTGTACAACAAAGTACTGAGTGCAAAAACCTATGCAGATACCTTGAACTTGTTAGTTTATAAACTTGTATGAACTATATATGAACTTGTTACTCATAAAGATTGTCCATGAGTGGGGACTATTATATTTTTTACAGAAAAGTTTTGGGGGCAGCATACTTATGACAGCAGGTACCATATAATCCTATTTATATAACCCTATTTATTCCACAGACTATTTGCTTGTATTCTGTAGACTACTTCCTTTGCTTAGGCCACCCACCACCTATTCTACATGCTTTATAACATAAGGAGGTGACTACAGAATAAACTTCTTACATTTGCCATCTGAGTCAAAAGCATAATTATCCTCTCCCAGTCTCTTGATGCTACGCAGAACTACTGGGTCAGACATGATGATTATTAACTTCAATCAAAAATCCTGAAAAGAGATGAGGTGTGGGGATGGGAAAAGAAAGAGTATCAGCTTACATTTGTTTGTGAACATAAAACAACATTGTGTTAAACTCCCCCTTTGCCCTCATGATCCCAGAATGACGCCACTGATTACAGCACAAGTTGTTACAGGACAGATGTCATGGACTCAGTGAAACCCCAGTGTAGAAAAACACCTCAGAGAGTGCCCAACCCAGCCCTGGCAGGCCTATGAGGAGGCTGCCCTGCAGGGCTTGGCAGCTCCTGGCAAACAGCTCTGTCCCCAGGCAGGGCTCTGCTAAAGTGAACTACTGCCTCTGTGGGTGGCATCTGGGAGGGTAACTCAGAGGCTGAGACCATAACAGGACAGATCCTGCCTCAGTTACAAGGGAGCAGCAGAACCTGCCCCTGCCTTGTGCTGTCCCAGCTGGCAACAGCTGGGAGAACCATGACAGGGGGCAACTAGGGCTCGGGAAGGGAGAATGGTGGAAGCCCCATGGCCACATCGACATCTGTGCCATCACCACCAGCTGCACTCCCACAGCTCTTGGCTACCAGAGCTGCTCCTCTGGGCAGTTTATTCCTGTCGTCACACTGATGTGCTGAGCAGATATCATACATGAAAAGAAATAAGAAGACAAAGTTAATACCTTTTTGTTAAAGAAGTGCTTTCATGAGGAAAAATCTGCCAGGGAAGCCTGGCATCCAAGATGCATCCAGGGGGAAATGCTGCAGAAGTCATCCCCAAAATAAGCCCTTTCACAAGCAATGTTTTCTCATCTACATCTTTTCTTAGTGTAATGTATCCCAAGGCATAGTTATTGCACCTTCTTCCAGTCTTTAAGTATCAACACTTACATGATTATATGTCTGTATAAAATACTCACAACCTCTCATTTTAAGCATTACATAACATAGTTCAGTTGTCCTTATTTCATTTCAACAAATGTTTATCAATTTTGTAATTGATAATTGTAACTTTTTTTAAAGCCTGAATGCTGATGCAGTTTTAAGTAACAGGAAAAGTAGGAAAACACCAATGATTGACAGACTTGACTATCCCACATTTCTGAATAATTTTTCCTATTTTTTCTAAAGCTCAACACATCAACTGCTGTCCTGTTCCTTAGGCATCATTCATTATCTTACTTAAACAGATTAGTACAGCAGATTAACGTGCTGTACTAGATTATTAAAAAAACCTTCCTCAGGGTCTGAATTTTTAATGGGGATCACTTAGAACATTTTGAAAAATACTGTTGTCGATGTTGCAATTTAAAATCAAGATAATAGAAATCAGAGAAAATATAAGGTAATAGACCTACCCATGTGTGTGCAGAATACAACCTAGTAGCAGGGAAATCTCAAACTGCACTCAAATGAAATAGCATCTTACTCTAGCCAGTTACAGTGCAGCTGCTGGATTTTTGAGAAACAAAAATCTTTGAGGAACTCAAAATCCAGATTTAAATAAGTGATATTGAAAAATGCTAACAAAGGAACACATCCTGTAAATGGAGTAACATTAGGACCTGATCCAAAGTCCTTTGAAATCTATTTCAAATCACCTCTTTATACAGATCAGATCTTTAACATAAATGGGAGTGGAGGGGTGGAGAAAAAAAAAAAAAAAACAATTAAAATTATCCCTGAAAGCACTATCCTTCATGTTTCTCTGAAGTTAGGTTCCTCACATATTGGTGATAGCATTTATGCAGAAAGACATATATTAATTCAAAATAGAAGTTAAATGTCTTGTTCTTCAAACAGTCCCATTAAAAAAAAATAAAACTGAAGAAAAAACCCAAAACCAAATGAAAACAAAAAACCACCAACACTAAGTGTGCACAGGAAATGCAGCATTTAGGTTAAATTGTCCCAAAGGAAAAAAAATACCAATACCTTTCAGTTCAGGAAGTGTCATCAGTTAACTCTGAAATAATAAACAGGACAAATTTGTTACTCACCTGTGGCTGTGAAAAATCATAGGATCATAAACAAATTGCAAGGACTCTGTTCAATTAGTCAGTAAAGCATTTGAGCATTTTCCAGCATATTTTTCATTATTTTAACCCATTTGTCAGAACTGAATCTTTCAATTGGGCCTTGGCTATTTGCACCTGGGTCAATAACCATGCGGTCACAATGTTTTCAGTTCATTGACATCTAATGGAGTGTTTAAATTTGACTAATGCAATCTCAAAACAAAGTCAGTGCACTTTGAAAACAATTATACTTGAGGAGACCAGACAGTTCTCTGGAAAACAACTCACAGTTGAATGCACAGAAAGAATTAATATAGTATAATTTTATCAGCAACTTTATTTGGCAGATAATAACTGTGTATGCTCTTGTCCCCACCGTCCATAGCAACATCAGCTGAATAATGTGAGAATTGGTTCAGAGATTAAGCTAAATTCAGATTAAAAACTTGCTCAAAAGCTTGGTTTTCTAACTAAGTCTGCCTGTTTCCACATGGTTTCTAACTTTTTCCAATTTTTCCTTTGAAATGAAGATTTTACAGCCTGGAAGCTCCTGAGTAGTAGTGAATTTTTATTGGATACAAGCCCTCCATGAATTTTTCAATAAGGGACACTGATGAGGACAGAGTGCTATGACCTCAGAAAATATCACCGCATAGCTTAGAGGGAAATGGCAAACAGGGTTTAGTTCCTCTGTGAAATCAGTTCTACTACAGAGGCTCCTGACTGAGAGGATAAGATAGAAAGACAATGTCTTAATCACAGTGATTGTCAGGTCTCTTCAGGACTTCTGTGCTCTCACACTTCCTATGATAATGCCTCATGCCCACAAGTGTGTCACAATTAAATGTAGCTAAGCAGAAATCCAATTTTCCTCAGTTAGCATCATTATTGTGTTTACAATGACAGCATAACTAAGGGCAAACCCAGTGTCTTGCTCCCACTGTTTTACAAAAAGAAGTCTCCAGCTATACCGCTGTACACAGCAGAGATTTAAGAATAACACTATTGGAGGTAACATCACAGTGATAATAATTAGTCCACCACGGCACAGAGTCAGAGTAAAACAAACAGTTACTGGCAGTGCAGGGACAGTTACATTCATGGTAGTGGAAAGGCTGGAAGGAAAATTATATGATGAGCAGAACTCTGCTTTATTTCAATACCCACTGACAGCTTCTTCAGGAGCAAAGGCAATGCAATGCCTTTGGTTTTCTAGGTACTTTAGCAGAGTTCACACTGGCACACTCTTGATGAGCCCTTTGGGTTTTTGGGTTTTTTCGTTTGTGGCCTCCATAAAAAAATGCAGGTAGATCTTTACATTGCAAAGTTGGACAACTGCAGACAGACTGGACCTGTCAGTCTCCCTGGCAGGCTGGAGATAAAACAGACTGTGGAAAGCGCTCTAACTGAAAGTCTTGTAATTACAGCACTTCTATTAATTTGATATAAAGTTCCACTCACTGATGAAAGCCCACAGGGATCAGTTTAAGTCCCATGTTTGTAGACATGTCTGTTGTCATGGCAAAAACAGGCTTTTTTTCTTCAGTCCAGCTAAATTGGCTTTTATTTTTGTTTATTGACCAGACTGCAGATCAAGCCAAAACTCTGTTGTTTTTATATTGATTTACAAATATACATTATAGACTGCAACACAGCTGCAGGCAAATGAATGCTTCAGCAAAGGAACACAGCAACTCCAAGCAGAGTAAGGGATATTATAAAGAAAATGGTACTTTTAATAAGCTTTGCAAGAGAAGGAAAGCCAGCCTGTGTACTGGGTCTGTTCTGCAGGCATACATATGCCAAAAGAAAAATTTCCTTGACCTAAAGGAACTCAGAAACACTATACAGGGAAGGCAGTTACCTAATCCGTTCCTCATACTTTCTTCACTACTGATGCTGCAGAGGAAGTAAAGCAATAAAAACTAGCATCTCTCAATTGCATCTTTTACAACATGCTGGGTAACTTCCAGCCAGCACAAGAAGCTGCATTTCACCAGCATACATACTTATGTAAAGCACCACAAGCAGCCATAGGGCTTGCAGTAAAAATGGGTGTATTAAACCTGCCATGTCAGAGCAGAAAGCAGATGTATGAGCAGAAAATAAAAGCAGTGATCCTGTTCCTACTATTATGCTTAAAAACATGTCAAGTGATTGCAATTTCCTTTTAAATTAAGCTTAGCCAGAGCAGAATTTGACCATAATAAGTGCAACTTCATTGCATCTTGCCCTGCAAGAGATGGATTGTCCACAAGCAATCTCTAAAAGGTTCTGTTCTTTAAATCCGTTTAAATATTTTTTTATTTGATTGCATTAGGCATTCTCTGTTTTCTGGGCCAAGAGTGCTCACAGAGAAATATAACTGAACTTTTTCTCTAAGCAGAATTTCATCCATCTTATAAATAAAAATTATAAATTATTTACTTATAAATTCACTACTAAATCAATTGGAGTATAATCCCAGATATGCAGGCTCTTCCCAAAGGTATTTTACAGTATTGATGTTTTCACACAGCCTAAGTTTCAGCAGGTGAAGTGCTCCAACCTGCACCCTCATTCCTGTGCTCAGGAACCACAGGCAAACCCCCACAGCCTAGTGGTGCAAATTTATTGCTTCAGAGGCAAAGAGGCAGTATTTGCTCCCTTCTTTTCTGACACTTCAGCACTGACAGCAAAAGGTTTTAGTAAAATAAAGCTTTTCTGGGCTGCATTACTTCAGCATCCACAGTAATGGGAAAGGTTCTGGGTCCTGCTTGCTTTGCTTGACTTTTTGTTGTCTGTTGGCCTCAGCTCAGTAGATTAGTTCTCCTTAATGAGCCTTGACTGTCCCCCAGGCTCTTTAAATCACTATATATAGTCAGCAATGCTAATACAACATACGTAGGTGAGGCAGGCATAGAGCATAGCCAGAAGATTAATACTAAGCATCCCTAAAATAGACAGATCACGGTACAAGTCATTAGCAATAGCAGGGAGAGGGGCCCTGCTGATGTGCTGATTAGGAAAGTACCACCAGACACAGAATTTATGAGATTTTTTTCTTTTAACCAACATGCAGGTCTTGGCACACAGGTTTATGAGCAAACTGGGCTGTTTCTACGTTCTGACGCTGGAAAAAACTGGTGAAGGCAACTCATGAGCATGTGGAGGTATAGACTGAGCTTGCAGATGTCTCCCCAGAATGTGAGTAGAACTTACATCTACTGTTATAGTGAGCAGTACCTATTATATGCATTTGCAGGATATCTAAGAGAGCTAAACATTTGTTTTCTAGTGCACAGACAAGAGAATATGCAGTCCCTTCCTTTCTAGAGTAATTTTAAGAATTGTTGCTTATCTTAACACCTACAGGGTCTGAATAAAATGCTAACACAGAAATGTTCTTCCCAACATGTGGAATCTTTCCCTACTTCAATTTTCAAATACTGGATCTGTGATCTATGATTTTAAATGGTTTTGTTTTCCTAGGGCCTTTATGATGCTGTGGTAAAAATGTGAAGCACAAGCCATACAAAGAAGATACAATCACAGAGTTTTCATCAGCTGAAAACTCATTGTACCAGACTACATTAATCTCCCTACAAAATGCTGTATAGGAGAGTTTGGAAGTGTATTTCTTTTCAGGTAAAATATGAATTTGTTGCCCACCAAACCAAATTATCACATATTTACACAGCATACCAAAAAGCACTCCTTTTTCCATGAAACAGAAGTGCAAAGCTCTGCATGTGCAGGAACAGCTCACCCAAGAGATCTGATGTTTTGTGACTGCCAATTTTTTCAATTAATTAACTGAAAATTAGAGGTTTTTAGCTATGGAAGGGTGACTCTGGAGAGCTGCTGGATGATCTTTCAGTGGGCTGCCTGATATATATAAACCTTCCACTGTGTGCTATGTGAGTGCTCATTCTGAAGAACCACAGTGCCTAAATTTCCCATTGGCAGTTTTTCCTCAGGATGCCTGCAGGTCATTCTAGCCCTTGCAGAGCACTGACTTCTGGAGCTTTGCACTGCCTGCACAGTGCGGGGTGAAGGAATCCAAATCACACACAGGCCCCACACATCACTCCAGCCTCAAATTCTTTGGCATAAGCAAACTTCCTGTGGGAGTAAATTAACACCCTCCTGCAATTATGGGGTCTGTGTGCTTTGGTTTCCTTTAGTGCAGAGCAGCAGAGGGATGCTGTACTTTGCATCATCTAGGGATCTTAGAGGGCTCTCAAAGCAGTGATGCTGCTTTTCTCTAAAATCAATTGATTTTATAATGGCTCATGTGTAGGCACGAGAAGCCAAGCTCTATCACACAAGTTCTCAACTTGCCAGGCAAATATCAAAGTTTGATGGAAAACAGAATTTGCCTTTAGTTATTTACTGGCTACATTATTAATCCAAATGCAATATTTATGAAGATACGTCAATACTCTTGAAATATCATGCTGACATTTTCTCTGGAAATGCACTGTTTGCAATTCCATGCAGCTATTTCAAAATCAGTATGATCTTGGAAGCCAAGTGGCTTTTTTTTTAGCTTTTGTAGAATCTTCACAATTATCAAACAAGAGATATTTTGAATAACATTGTGCTTTCACAGAATTAGAGGATTTTCTTGTGAGAGAACTTTAACTGAGACTTTTTCTCTTGGTCCTGACCCCAGGTTCCTTCCAGTAATGACATCATCTAGCAGAATACATAAGGCAGAAGGCTCAGGCAGAGCAAAACCTACCATGATGCTCAGGTCACTGTGTTACTGGAGAAGGAGTGCTAGCACATGGCAAGAACTAGGCAGTAAGGAAATACAGACTTAGTAACACTGGCCCAGGGCAGTCAGGGGAAAGAAGAGCAGTGGAGACTCCACAGTGCTGCCTTCTCAGCTGCCTCCCCTAATCTTTTGTCTCACAGAGCTTCTGTGCCAATTATTGCTACATAAACACAGTGGCTAACACTAACCAGAGCAATCCCTGGCATTTTCCTTGCAGAAGCCAGGTTGGCATCCTGGCCAAACACTCCAGCTCTTATCTACAGAGCCTCTTTTCAAATTTAACTTGTTTTCTAGTAGTGCAAGCTCACTGCCTACTGCTTCCTCCCTACAGCACAGCCGAGAAAGGAAGATGTGATTTACAAGTCCTGTTTTCAATTAGGTTAATTGTTTGCCCAAAACATGAATTATTTTGTTTTATTTTGTTTTGGAAAAAAGGAAACTTGAGTCCTAAAGTTATGTATATGTGTCACTGCACTAGCTTGCCAAATCCCTTGCTGTGATTTAGTGGCACGGGGTTACCAGAGTCTGCTGACAGCAGGTCCTCTCTCTTTTTGTGTCTAGCACTGCTCCAAATTCTAAAAGGGCAGTCAAAGGAAATGTCATTGCCTGGCACATCATTGCAAATGGACAGGGGGGATCCATGATCAGCTGCTAAAATATTCTGTTTTCAGAGACTTTATTTTATATTACAAAAGCCTTTGTTAGCCTTAGTGCTTTCACATTGTTGTGGTGGCACTTTGTCAGAGCACTCTCTGAGTCCTCTCAGAAAATAAATGTCACCAACACAGGGAAAAATTACAAAGATGATTTCAAAGTGCACACATTCAGGAACACTGCAATCCTTGTCAAATTTAACAGGGACATTCACAGCAAGAAAGCCAAGTGTCTAACCAAAGTACTTGAGCTAGAGGGTTGATTATGTCAACCTCAAAATAACAGTGAGATGGGCCACTAAAATAAGCACTGCAAACATCCCAAAAATTTGGGATTTCAGTTTTCTTCTCCTTCTACTGCAGTTTACAGGAGGGCTTTCACTGAAAACCCTCCAGTAAACTGTAGTAGAAGGAGAAGAAAACTCTTACCTGTATATATTTGCTTACTGGTTTAAAATCAGAGGTCATTAGTCAATGGCTCAGAAGTTCATATTGATGGCTACTGAGGCACTCAAATATCATTAAGAGGTAATGGATGTTGTCACTTGTTATACTTTATTAGCTTTGTAACTGATGTAATTATTTAATGAGAGTTCAACATCCATTCACTATCAGATTCCGAGAATTCTTTCCATAACTACTTGGTGACGTGACAGCAAAATTTAGGATCAGAATAAATGCAAATCAGTTCATGAACTCAGTAGAGACAAGAACAACAGACAGACTCTAGCAAACAGGCCTAATAGATTGAGCTTCCTTTAATATTCATGTCTTGACATAGAAATAATGTTACACAGAAGGCAGCCTTTAAAAATGTCATATTTAAAGGTGAGATGTCTGCACATCTATACATACATAGGTAACTAGAGCCTAGGTGACTGCTTAGAACCTGTGAAAAAGTTTCTCTTAACTCTGGAATGTGCTTGTTGGCTTTTATGAATTAATTTGGTTTAGTTCTTGTAAAAACCAAAATACAAATAGAAAACTAGTAATCAGTTATCAAGGTTAGGAAACCCTGAGTTTCCTCAGGGCCTTTTTTTTTTTAAGGCAACATCTCCATGCATTTCCACATTTCTTTATATAAACACACTTTCTATATAGCATGTTCTGCTATGCTGTGTATCACTGCTAAACAGGCAACAAGTGACAGAAGACTCAGGCACTGCCCCAAAGTCTACCTTGTCTAAGGGGCAGAGAGCAAATCACTCACTGTCACACAAGTCACATAACAAATTAGTCATCAGATCCACCACTGCAGCTTACACTTCTCTTGAGTTGTTCCTGGGGTCACTCTGCTTCTGTGTTACAGATAAGAAAAGCAGCCTGGGTAGCACCATAAAAGTGGTCAAAGAGAATCATCCTTTTTCCCAGGGGAATTTCTCTCTCTGGTACCAGCATAAATAATGACCAATGTCCACAAATAAAACCTTTCAGAACTGATAAGGTCATTCCTTTCAGTCTGAAATGTCCTTAAAGGACAGAGCTGACTAGAAAGTCTGGTCAGCAAAGCTTGAAAGCGGGAAAATCTACTGAGAAGAAAGATACAGAAGGTTTTGTCAAGGCACACATTATTCATGGATCCCGATTGCATTGTGCCAAAGCTCCTATTCCTGCTCTCCTCTAACATACAGCGGTCTGGAAGGGCTGCAACCAGAAACAAAGCCCCTACCAGGAGTTGCGTCCCAGGAAGTTGGAGGGTTGGCTGAGCACATTTGCTTCATTGGGCTTCCACATCATTAACTTATTTGCTTGTAGCTCTCACTTTCAGACTCACTGCACATAGCAGTTTTGGCTTCCATACTTTCTCTTATCATTTACTGGATCATCAGAGACAGATACAGAGTGAGAAACCTGAATGGAAAGCATGTCTTCATAACAGGCTGTGACACTGGACTTGGAAACTCACTGGCTAAATGGCTTGACAAAAGGGGATTTTGTGTCATTGCTGCATGTGCCACAGAAAAAGGAAGCCAAGAGCTACAGTGCTGCTCTTCACTCTCACTGAAGACAGTGAATCTGAACTTAGCAGACTCCAGCAGCATTGCCAGGGCTGTGGTGTTTGTGACTGAACAGACAGCTGGCAAGGGTAAGTGACAAGGCAACTTCTCAGAAAGATGATTCAATATAACCAAATCTAGTCTAGCTAAAAGTTCGGTTGCCTCTCTACTCACTGCAGAGGCATTTTTAATCTCACTGATGAACCACATTCACTCCTCAGCTCTGTCATTTCTCAGTTCAAAGATATTCTCTCCAGCAATACTGCCCATTGCTTTCACCAACAGGATACCTAAAAATCTATATGCTCTGTCTGTTAAAAGCAGATCATTCCCAGGTGTGTTTTTTAAACTCCTTCTGATGTAGTTGAAGAATGTCACTGGAAGGAAGGTACTAACTGTACCAGGAAATTTTCTTGACAATTAAGCCCACTCAATTAAAAATGGTTAATTCAGGGCCTCTGTAGTCCTCCTCTAGTAAAGATAAGAGTATATTTTTGCATGCCTTGATAAGTCTGACATTTGCATTGTACTGAACAATTGCACTGACTGCAACAGTGAAACACTTGCAATTTCAGCCAGTTTTGTTAGAGTTGCTGTAGCTGTCACTACCCCTATCATACACCTCTGAGTACTCCTGTAAAAGAAGAGGAGCTCACCCTTTGATACCTATGAGACTTCAGTGTTGGGTTTGGCTAAAAAGATCTGCATGGTAAATATATTCGACTGTGGCAATACACATTTATCAGCATTGATAGCTCAGACTAAAGGCTACCAAAGGGCATCACAGCACTGTAACTACCAGTTGTAAACACAGTTACACCAACTATTCAATAGGCTTATTAATAAATTAAGTACTTAAAACAGCAAAACATGTATCTTCTACCATAAGACTTTCTCCTCAAAGCTTGTAATAGGCTTTTGGCCTTATCGTGAATATTCCAAACCATTCTTGAATGCAGAGATTGAGAGCAAGTATAACAAAATTATTAGCACTTACCTCCTCCAGCAGGCTCTTGCTCCCAACTTGTAGAAAGCCCCAGGTTCTCAGCCAGGACAGCCACTGCTAATGCTTTTCATTCAGTGTGTAAGACTCTTTATGGAGGCTGAGTGCTGGACTTTCGGCCTCTCACCTCAGGCACAGCCTGTCCTCAGCAAACTCTAGGAAACGTCACTATTTATCTGAAGTTCCTCGAGTAATTTCTAAAGGTAGTAAAGCAGCAGTATCAATACACAGGGCTAAGCTAGTATCTTTAGAAGCATTGACTAAGAACACATTTGGTTCAGACCTTTAGACCCCAAACCTGAACAATCAGTCTCTCCACTTCTATGCAGACCATTTGATTTTCACAGGAATACAAACACGTATTAAGAGCCTACATACCTGAGCGGATCTGGATAAAGCCCAGCACGGTGGCCCACACCTCCAGACAAAATAGCTTTCCTTTAACACTTTACCCATGCTCTTCAGCAAGTTCTAACAGGTGTACAAACTAGACCATCCAAACATATCCCAGATAACTGTATTCATCTCAGTGAAGTTCTTGCAGACTGTGTGCTTGGTTCCCAATGCACACATGATACTCCAGGGTAAGATATTGCCATATACTGAAATAAAATGGTTTTGCATTCCTCCTAGGGCTTTTTGGCTTGGTGAGCAATGCTGAAGGATCAGCACCGGTAGGACCCACTGACTGGCTGAGGATTGAAGACTTCCATTCAGTCCTGGATGTTAGCCTGCTTGGACTGATTGAAATCACACTCAAGCTTCTGCCACTTCTGAAAAAAGCTGAGGGCAGAGTTGTCAATCTAATTAATGCCAAAGGTCTCATGGCTTTTGTAGGGGGTGGGTACAGTCTGTCCAAATGGGGCATGGAAGCTTTCTCTGACACTTTAAGGTAAGTAGCCAGAAACACATGCATGAATCCAAGAACAAATTCCAGACATGCTGAGGAAGGGTGACTGTATGTTTGCCCATTTTGATTCTGCTCTGGAAATCTTGCCTAAAGGGGAAAAGGAAAATAAGAGGACTGGTCACTTTTTTAAGATTTCACTCTCCAGTACTATGGACAGACCCAGCAAGAGGCTGCACCTGGAAAATTTTCATGTCCCAGACAAGTTGTAAGTATGCAGATTTCAGGCATGTGAATCCAGTGCATGCCTGAAAGTAAATCAAAAATATAGCTGGTCAGACTTCCAGTTTCTTGGGCAAGTTATACTTGCTTGTATATTTTGCTCTAATTCTCCTCAACAATCTGAGCTGGGAAATTCTAGACAGCAACCATACTACCAAAGGTAATTGTAACTTCAGAAAATTAAGCTGAACACCTTTGCTGAAACAGCTGTATTGCACTGATTCTAGAAAGCTAAGGCCCAGCCCAGTGAGTCAAGTCTTCATGAGTCAGAACGACTAGGAAAGCTGGTTTCAAACCATTATGAGTACTTACTTAATGAAACTATATATCCCAAAGAAATAGAAACTAATGGCTAACATATATGTGGTCCATTCCTTTACACACTGTAGAACATGGGTTCCTCGGTCTCTTAAGCTGCCCAGCAAGACAAAAATGCCATTTTCACCCCAAAAGAGTTGCACTGCAACTTGAAATTACATTGAGGGAACTACACTATGAGGAAGCCCACTAACCTTTATTGCATTAACATTTAATAATTTAACCACAGCCATTTAGCCATAGGACAGAGAATGAAGTTCTACTCTAATTGAAATTTTTTTCACTTTTACATTTTTTTCAGACACTTTAATAATCTGCTGTTGCTGTGAACTAAAATAATGCAACAGTATATGAAATTGTCAAAAGCTTTCGTATGATAAGACATGACTAAGATGCACTTAGCTGTTACACCCTTTACAAGAGTCCAACATAAACCACACAGAGAATTGTGAATCTACTTGACACTGCTTTTTTCCCGTCAGTTGTCTGCTCTGCTTTTACAGAACAAGTACACTGTTATGAATCTAATTTGAACCTTTCAAAATAATTCTGATATATTAAGATAATAAAATTCTCAAATATTAATGAATGTGAAATATTTTCAACTTACTCATGATTCATAGTTGCACCATTATTGGATGGTCAGGGAGATTACTGGGTTTCTTTTCTTCTAGGATAGAAATGCGGCATTTTGGAGTGAAAGTAAGCATTGTTGAGCATGGTTTCTTTAAGGCAGAAGAAGTTAAGTCAGATATCATTGAGAAAAACCTCTTCAAACTTTGGAACAGACTGACTCCTGAGATCAGGGACTCCTATGGAGAAAAATACTTAGTTGAATGTAAGTAGAAAAAGGATTGTATGAAAGCTCAGGGGGAATATTATTAACATATATAAATACCTGAATTGAAGCTGTAAAGACAACAGAGCCAAGCCCTTTTTAGTGTTGTCCAGGGATAGGATTCAAGGCAAAGGGCACACACTGAAACACAGGATGTTCCTGCTGAACATTTCAGTGTGAGGGTGACTGAGGAGTAGCACAGGTTGCCCAGGGCAGCTGTGGAGTCCCCCTCTTTGGAGATATCCAAAACCATCTGGACATGTCCTGGGCAGCCTGGCCTAAGTGACCCAGCTTAAGTAGTGGGGCTTGATGCCAGGGGTCCCTCTCAACTTCAACCTATCTGAGATTCTGTGAACATTTACTTGACATCATTAATGCTCATTAAGGACCCATCACTGACTGTTCTTTACTATGTGCATGTTAGATGAGGCCTGAGATATTACTTCACACATGAGACTGGTGAGATACAAGGTCATGCTACCTTTCCTTGTCCCTCAATACTCACAGGCAGGATGCCCAGTGGAAATGAGCTGCTATGGCCATATGCTACATTTATTGCTTATTGTTATCTGAAAATTTAGTGCAATGTGACACAGAACATACTGTACAGAACATCTGGCTCAAGTATAGGCCAGAGAGGTTTTTGTTTATTGGACTTCTGGGTGTTGTGTAGCCTTTATTGTCTCTGCTTTGCTGTAGCTATACTGCTTTCAGCACTTGAGACAGTAGTTTAAAGCAAGCCTGAAGCTGTAGCCAAACCTTTGGATATAAAGAACACCCTCACAGAGATGTTGCATATAAATGCTTTCAGGATTATTTTTTTCTTTACAGATATAAAAGTCCAAAGATCATCAGTGAAAAGACTGTGTGACTATGATATTTCTAATGTCATAAAATGCATGGAACATGCCCTGATAGCAAAGTACCCCAGGACAAGATACAGAGCTGGATGGGATGTAAAGTTCTTCTGGCTGTTTCTCTCCTATGCCCCGAGCTGTCTGTCTGATATGCTGCTGACTATTACACTTCCAGCTCCAGCAGAGAGCAGGAGACCAGCTCATGGAGTTCTGATGAGTGTCTAGAATTAACACAGGATCAGCTCTGCAGAAATAAATATTTATCCTACCAAAACTAGATGTCCTCTTCTTTACCAGTTATTAGACTGTTCAAATTCTTCTCAGAAGACATTTTCCCCATCCCTCACCCAAACTTACCTGAAATTCTGAGTTCACAGGTAGGCTTGTAAATCCAGCATGTTTTTGAAGGCTGTTGCTCAGAAATTATAACTCTATAGGATCTGCATTCATAAAATTTTCAGCTACAAAACTAGTTAATACTATTCACACAAGACATGACGTCAAATAATAATGAAGTCCAGCTATCACAGCATATTCCAGAAATTACAATTATAGTATCTGACCACTTGATTATTCAATTCTGCAGGAAAAAAACCACAAGCAATTTTACAGATATGCAATTCTAGGGAAAATCAAAACTTCACTGTTCTATGCAGAGTATCGAAAGGCATACTTTTACTGTCTTCCTAATATTAGTATAGTTTATGGGGAAAATACAAAAACAATGTGCATTTGTATTTCTTTCATCCTCAGTGTGTTTTGCAAGCTAAAATTATTGTTATTTCACTTATCAGATGAAGTAGGTCATTAGTGTAGGCTATAGCAAATCCTTTCAGTTGTACAGAGCGTGTTCAGAATGGCAAAACATAAGCTGACATTACTGCACCTTTTGTACACTATTTCTATCTCTTGAGCTGTTGGCCAGAGGCTTACAAATTGGTGCTCCTAGAGATATTAAAATTGAAGGGGTAAAGGTTTTATTTGCTGAAGTGCTGTGCTGGTGATTAATCATTAATGTGCAATTCAATTAAGCTTAAAAAAAATACCATGTGCAGGTCAGAACTCCAAATACAGGAAAAGAAGTTTCATCACTATGTATGAGAGGGCATGTGTGTGTGTTTGCAATGGGAAAAAAAGGGACAGTATGTAAAATGTGCTAGTAACCTTCAAGTATTTCATTGAAGTTGTATTCTCTAGCAAATGGCTTCAAGAATAAATATATTTTACTTCATTTCACAATAAATACTTGCAGAGAGAGAAATCTTTCTATCTGGCCAGGCAGCTCTAAAGAGAATGTACATGAAGAAATTAATGGTGTCATTTATCAGCTCTTTAGTCGCAGAATACAGGCAGTTGCTGAAATCTCTAAAAATCAGCTTTTTTTGAAACAGAAAGAGTCCAAAATTTAAGAATTCAAGCAGGGACTGTCCTGATAAGGGAAAAAGAATACAAGTGAAAAATTGATATAATCTAAAACTTCTGTTGTACAAAGAACCAAAACCTAAATTTTACATAATCAGAAGGGTATACTGATGAAGAGTAGATAATCAGAAGGATACTCAGTAGCTATGCTGCTGAGAGGAGGAGTCCCAGTTGAAGCTTAGGAATCCTTCACCATCAGATATGCTAAACAACCAAACCTACATACTACCTAACTAGGGAGTAACCCAGGGACTGTTTTCTTCCATATCTGAAAAGTTAAAATTATTACAGGAAAAAAATAGTATTTCTGATACATGGCTCACATATTAGCAGTTTTCACCAACACTGGTTCCAAATCTTTGAATCTTTGAATTCTTTCCTTAAGAACAGCACCTTGCATCTTAAAGAAATCCTTACAGATGTGTCTGTTGTGTTGAAAACTCTAAGGAATTTTCTACATTAATGCACTCCAGAAAAAACTCTTTTAAAAACACATAATGTGCTTAAAGAAAAAAAAAATCAAAGCATCAGATTCTGACATCAGATATGAAAGGTAATTGAAATAAGGTTTTAATCACTTATGTCCATACCACCTTGATTGTCAGTCTCTCAATAGTTAGTGTTTCCTGCTTCAAGGGCCAGTTTATTGAATGTCTGTAACAGGGCAGCTTTCACACTTACAGAGATACAGTGTCAGTATCAAGACATCATCTTACAGGAAGAACTTTAGACAGTTGTGTAAAGCAGTAAGCACTATTCTTATTTGATTTTATCTAAGGCATTGTTGTTTTCATCTCAGAGTTCATGGAAGTCTCCACGACTGAAAAAAGTACATAGAGCCTTGACACAAATTATGGAATAGGAATGTGATAAAATAATATGTTTATTAGACTTATTCAGCAGCATCATTTTACAGTTGTCTTTTCTAATTAAAGTATGTTACAATGTAATTACAAGCATTCTAATTAGAAATAGTATATATTTTGAGAATTTAGATATAAAACAATTAAGTAGCAAAAGTCTCAATCATTATAAATTCAGGAATCTTTGTATGAGTAGCTAGCCAGGAATACTGAAGAACATGGTCCTGTAATCAGAGTTTTCTCAAATGGTTCATGTTGTGGAAGCTATTTTGGCTAATTATTAGAAGAGCTAAAAAGATCAATAGTATATTCTGATGGAAGGTTAGAGGAACAACCAGATAACTACAAAGACTGCATTAGTAGAAATTGTTTCCCTTTCTATTAATATCCACCTCAGGAAATAAATAGTCAATAAAATGAAATTTTCACATTTAAAAAAAACCTGAAGGAATTCTGAAATGAACCAATATCTTTCACATTTTGCTGTTTGGAAATAAGCTGCTACAGAAACCTAGCTACGTCATAGTACAAATTGGTTCCAGGGACTCCAGCCGAAAACAGAGGTATTCCACTGATGAGCCAGAGAGAAGCTCATTAAGTAGTTGTGGCACTAAAATCTAAATATATCCAGTATTCATAGGAACACTATTAATGGAATTGTGTTAATTGGAGCCTAGAAGAAAAGTATGTGTCTCATAGATTGAAAGGAAATTATGTCAGGCAATTAAAATATTGTAAGAACAACATTTTGCACAGGTAACTATTCAGCATAATAGTGCTACATTGACTCTTTCATCTTTTGTTTAACACAAGAGGAAGAGATACCCATTTTTATATACAGTACTATATAAAATAGATGGCAAAGATGCCCAGAGCACCAGTAGAATTTTTTAAAGGTGCTGTTATTAAAGGTACATTCTAAAGAAAGACCCTGTAACTCAGTAATGTTCCTTTATTTGCCTTGTTTGGTTCTCTTTTTTTTTTAGTTTTAAGCATTTATATAATTAATTTAGCCCTAAATATATGACTGATTCCATACAAATTTCTACTAGCAACATCACTGAACAAGATAATCTCAGAAAAATTTACAAATGTACAATATATTTATAACATTACTTTCAGACAGTTTCAGTGCAAAGATATACATATAGTACATCACGATAATCGTTCATAAAAATAGAAATTGGCATTTGTCAAAAAAACAAGGCATAGTTTCAACATACATCTCCAGCCACTGGCTAAGAGATGTATATATTTTTATAAAGCATTTGAATGTGAACCTTACTCTTCTGTTTATAAAAAATATATGTGCAAATGGATGTGTCTAATTTCCCTAAATGAGTTACCTAGTTACACCACAGAGTCCTCTTTAACAAGGTTGGCGGTGTCTTTAAATGTATCCTCTGTTGCTGTGTAAGCTAGTGGTTGGTCTCTCTTCAGAATAATCTTGGGAGGCAGTGAAGGAGAATGGGTAGGGACATTTTCTGTGTCCTGTTGCTGCTCCTTTTCCATCTGGAACAATAATAATAAAATAAAACCTTACATTCTAATGCACCATACATCCAATATTAGCTTTCAGAAATAAAGTAAATAAATAAATATTCAGTAAATAAATATTCCTCAAGTTAAATGTCATGATATAAATTATTTCTGCAAAACACCACCTGTAACAAAATGAAATGCTAATTTCACCTTAGATAGTACAGCTGAGTAAAAACAATACTAGAAATTTCTACTCCATACACTGAAACTTCTACTCTAATGCTTAATGTCAGGAGCAGCTGTGCCACCTGAGCCGAGCCTGCTCAACACCTCATTGAGCATGACATTTAGTAACCTCTGACAACCACTTCATTCCCTAACCTGGACTGGAATTTCTGTGCTGTTCCACATAGCAGCAGAATCTACCAATAATCTTTATCCTATGAAAGCAAGAACAAAGTCCATCAGTACATTGGCTGAAAAATAGAATTATATAATATAAACAATACCTCTGCATATATTGGGTTTTCAAAATTAGTGTTTTGTTTCTTTTTTCTCTTGAAGAAACTCCACTTTGATTCCTGAAACATAAAAATTATTAGAACTTCACATATTTTTCTCAAAGCTTCTCTGGAAACTGCCATTACAGTGTTGGATTTCACTTGCATTGACTGCTACCCCAGTGACTTCAGATGGATGTTCTTACATCACTAGGTTGTATAAGCATGGAACAAAAATTTCTTTTTTTGCTAGATTACCAAGTTATTTCACCTAAAGAAGTATTCACAAAAGACTAGCCAACAAAAATTACCAAATTACTTCATGAAATCTTATATACCAGACAAGTATATCAAAAAGGAAAAAACTATCTTGAAAACAACACAAGGGCAATTATTGAGGGATATGAAACTACATTAAGTTGACTGCATCTTCCCTAGCAATTCAATTTTTCTGATCTGGAGCAGAACATAAACAAGGCAGCCTTAGAGCATTTTTATTTCCTACCGGAGGTGTATCTGTACTCTGAGGGGTTTCCTTCGGGCTAGTAGATATCACAGAGGAATACACAGGGTTTTCAAAATTTTCGTTTTCCCCACTACCAGCTGCTGCTACCTGTAGGAGAAGGAAGAAAATCAACATTCTTCAAAGAAGAAAAGGTGGTCATAAGGGAAAATGAAAGGTGAAAGTCAAGCCAAAATTTATCTTACAAGTGTTGGCCGAATGACTGTAACTGCACCAGCTGTGCTGGCTCCACCATCTCTGGTTGTATACATTGGATTTTCAAACGTGATTGGTTGTTTCCCCGACTCCACTGCAAAGTTTTCATTCTATGGAGGAAAAAACCCAACAACTGCAGTGGAATAAACACCTCCATACTCCTAGGAATTAATGTGTAGTCAAACTCTTCATCTTGGGGAACAACACATGGTTACTTTCATGTAGGCTTAGACAAAACCTTTATCTGTTAAAATCACAACATCAATTTACTTTTACTCTCTGACTTGGCAGCCTGGACTACTGATTGTTCCAGTATTACCCCATTTCTTAGATGGACAACCCCCCTACACATTTCAGTACTTGACTCAAAGTATTTTATGATAAGGAAAGATGACTTTCACAAATCATACCTTCAACAGGGAAGAGACATCAAAGGAGGAATAATATCCAAATAAATATTTTAATTTAGACTTCAAAATGACATATGAATTAATAAGCAGTAATTGATATATAAGAGAAGGGGATTCATTAATTTTGTCCCAGCAAGGAGATTGCTGTATTTTTTGAGACAAAGCAGTGTGTCCCCTCAGTTACGTGAGATGAGTTACAACAGGTAAGAGGATAATGAAAACAAAACCCCACCCAGACGCACTTGTCCTGCTCTTTGACACAGCCTCATGACAGAACCAGCAAGGAATAGCACAGGAATAGTACAGCAGCTAGTCCCTTAAACCTGCCTCATTTTCACAAACACTGCTTCATGCCCAACGGATTAATCTTTTTGCTACCAGAATATGGCAGTAAACTCTTGTCAGCTCCCTCAAACTAGACTGACTAAGAATAGCCCCATGGAAAAATATCCAACATCTACTCAGGCATATATGACTTTACAATTTTATGAGGCATATCCCACAGTTCTTCACTACTGTACACCAAACCTTTTGAATTCTTTTCCAGTGAACACAACAATTTTTTTGTTTATATTCTGATTACTAGGGAGAACTAACGTCACACAAGTAGAGAGAGTCTTGATACAGACCTGTTATTGGCAATGTATAAACTGCATTGTTTGAGCTTCAGGATGTCAGTATGAGGCCAGAAAATGCCAAGCATGGACAAGTCCTTTGTGCATGAAGAAGTTTTGGGGTAACATACAAGCCTGAAGCTATTTTTCCAGTATTTAACAAAATGCTTATGTGGATGTTTTGTTACACAAGCTGCGTAATTTTAACAATTACTGTATTTCTTCATCTAGGCAAAGGTCATACTAGCAGCTTATCTTCTTTAGCTGTTTCATTTCATATCTATTCACCATCAGTTTAGGGAGTTCCCACCTTATACTTGGCAGCAAGCACTTACTATTTAAACATACCCATGATCTGTTTCCTACAAGCAAAAGTCATTTGTACACTGTACTTCTGGTAAATGGGAATAATACAGGGATCTGCTATTTCTCAGATGTGCATAACAAAATGTGCATTAAGTAGAGTTACACTTTATGATGTCCCCATAACTGTTAAATGTGATTTGTTTAAACTTCATAAACTAAGGAATTTTCAAATCTGTACTGTATTGCACAAAATAGTGAATCCTGTGGTTAGGAGTGAGTTTTACCTCTGAATGCTCTAACATACTATCTGGTTTTGAAAACTACACATTTTAAACTGTTCTATGGAACACAGAGATCCTAAAGAATTCCCTGTTACAATGCTTTCATTTGTCTAGTCATTCCCTTTATATCCCATGAACGTACTGAAAGACAAAAGAGAGTAATTGACCTAATTTCTGCTATATAAATCTTAACAAAATGCACATTATTTTAAAGAACATCCTATATTTGTCCTTGCTTTCAAATTATGAAAAGCTATTTCAGGAAACTATCAATCATTGTTCACTTCTTTTCTAGAACACATTTATCATCCCACTATCATTTTATAGATAAAAGGCTCCCTTCTATAAGCTACTAATTACATTAAAAGAACACAATTTAAAAAATTATTTGAGAACTAAACCTTACCATTTGCATTGCTCTGTCTATAGCAGAATCTCCCCCAAAGCCAGAGACTCCTATGTCCATGGTCACATCTGCTCCCGACCGGAAAGTTACCCCATTGCCATTTTCATTAGATTTTACAAGACTGCTCAAACTATAAAAAAACCCAAACAGACAAAAACAAACAGACAAAAATAAAAAGAAAGTAGAAGAGATTACACAGAAAGAGAGTTTATAATACAGTTTTTTTCAGTTGCATTTCTAAGCATAATTGTCACTTTGAATTTTGGCAAGCTAGCATCAGAAGTTGTATTTCTCTATTAGTTTAATGAGTTTTTCAGCCTAAGTTAGCCCCCTCAGAATTATCTCAAATACCTTTGTGTGCTCATGTAGACATCAAATGATGTCAATGAAATAAAATTTCACAAAATTTACCTACATTTTGAATACACTTAATGTTGATTTAAAGACAAATGCATGGATCCACTCAATTACTCAAATTCATTGAAACTGGTTTTTAAAACACACATCTGAAATTTGACAAAATAAATCTGCCAACACCTATACTGAAGATTTATGCATGCAAATAATGAAGATACCTACAAGACACTGTTTTCATACTAGTGAATGTTCAGTCTGTGTATAGATTTATGACAACCACAAGTGCACTCTAGATATTTATGAATAATAAAATAAAATGAATAATAAAAATGGAAATGGTCTGAAAGCACACTGTTGGGCTAAAAAATAATAGCAGAAGGGAAAGATAAAAAGATAAAAATTAAAAGTAACCAAATACAGGACATTCCCACACAGAAATCCGAGTATGTAACATCCCTGAGGCATCTAACTACAAATCTGCTCCATAGCTAACCTTTGGTTTCATTTTGTCAAATTTGCCTAACTTGAAGGAAGGCAGAAGTGCTGGAATTGTATGTCCAGTTGTATGTCCTCACTGGATCTGGCTCATGGTAGACTTCTTTCCTACAGCTGGTGCTGTAGGAAACGTCACCAGTCGGCCCTGTAGGCATCAGCTGATTTAATTTTTAAATGGTAGCTCTTAGCTACAAATCCTGTACATGGACAGGTCTCATACCACAGGCAAGAGTAAGCTGTAGCTGAGTTAAGTCTGCTGTAAAGGTATGAGTTCTGAGTTAAAGAGGGATTGAGCAATGGCAGCACTAAGACATATGGCAGAAATAAATAAACTCATGAAAAAGTTGGATTAGAATCACAGATTCACAGAATGGCTAGGGCTGGAGGGGACCTTAAATATCATCTATTTTCAACTTCCCTGCCATTGGCAAGGACCCCTTCCACTAAACCAGGTTGCTCAGAGCTCCTTCCAACCCAGCCTTGAGCAAATGCCAGAGACGAGGCATCCACAACTTCTCTGGGAAATCTGTTCTAGTGCCTCACCACTATCACAAAGAATTAATTCTTAATACCTAATTTAAACTTACTCTCTCAGTTTGAATCCATTCCCCCCTTGTCCTTTCACTATGCACCCTTGTAAAAAGTCTCTCCCCATTTTCTTTCATCTACTAGAAAATCATCCTCAGGTCACTCCTAAACCTTCTCTTTTCCAGGCTGAACAAACCAAGTTCTCTCAGCCTTTCTATGTAGGAGCGTTGCTCCATCCCTCTAATTATTGGTGGTGTTCATCTGGGCTCACTCAGTGACACTAGTTTAGTGTTATCCTCCAGTGAGGAAGCAGTTTTAGCTTCATCCACATTACTGACTACAGTGATTTAATTACTACAGTGATTTAAGAGCTATAACTGGGAAATTGGTGCAAGGAATATGAAATGTGCTTTTATGCATTTTAAAACACGTAATTAGCTTAAAGCTAAAAAAATTCAAAGCATCATATTCTGACATCTTTTCTAAAACAAATTAATTTTAAATAATTAAAAATATATTTCCTTCATCTTCCTTTGATTTAAAACATCAAATATTTTTGATGACATTTCACAAAGCTGGTTTTCACTCAACAGTATGACTTTCAGCAGCGTAGGCATTGTCTCAGGCACTGGAAACAAAAGTTTACTACACACGTGCCATATTTTTAAGCACATGAATACAGCACTGCAGATGAGTACAGACTTTCACTTAGTAAAAGATTTCTGCAATTCATCTCAGGTCAAAGTTTTATAAAAAATGAAAACATTTTACTGTGGTCTTTTTTATCTTTTTGAACTGAATATGCAGCTTCAGATCTGATAAACGGTCTTCTATATTGCCCATTATTTAAAAGCTAATTTAGAATGTCAAAGAGCTTTACAATCATCCTTTGTTATACAATAATGATCAGCTATGGTATTGCCTGGAATGAAAAATTCACTGGAGATACTGCAACACTGCACTTCCCATATTCCACCAGAAAGGGCACATGGCAAAAATTGATTTTTCAGAAATATTTAGAAACAAATCTACATTTCCAGTTCACAGACATTCCTGCTCTGAAAGTCTTCAAAACTTACCTTGGTAGTTTGGGAAGCGCGGGTAAAAGGGAGCCTGTCCGTCTGTAGTTGAAAAAGCCTCCGACCGCTAGCACTCCAATGATGATGATCAGTATGACTGTCAGCAACACTGCTACTGCTGCTGCCAAAGACAGGAGAATGAGAAAACATTCAAGCAAGCATAGTTCAGTGCAAAACAAGAACCCAGAGAATTAAAAGCCTGACCCTGAACAGGTATCATGGTGAAGTATTACAAATTCTTTAGCTCAAATGTCAAGTGCAATATATTCTTGAAGCTTACTTGTTCCAGGAGGGACTCCTTTTGACAATCCTATTTCACAATAATTCCCAGTGTATCCATAAGAACATCTGTAAATGTAAGAAGGACAGCTGACTGAATGGCTTTTATTAAGTCTGGGATCTCAGCTTTATGATTATATTCTGAAATGTTTATCTACGACCCAAAAATTTTAACTCCATGCTCAGTAATTATATATTGCACTGACTGTATGTAAATGTAGTATGTCTCCTATATTCAGAGAACTAAAAGTGAAAATAAAAAGTGCTGAGTCAAAGGTCTGGTTTCAGTGGAGCACTGGTGGCACCTGCTGGCTGTTCCAAGCTACATTTATTGAGAGTCACTTTTCCATTGTTGTAATTTTGGGGTATAGCACTTTAGAATTTTCAGAGGTTTGCCTCTTTGGGGTTTTGGTTTTGGGGTTTGTTTGGGTGTTTTTTTCCCCAAACTGATACTTTTACTTTACTTATTTGTTGATATTTTTATGCATGTGTTTTTCAATAGTTGTTTTAAAAATGCTACTGCAGATGTATGACATCTTCTGAAGTGTTTCCAACAGATTTCAAAGAGTTTAATTGTTTCATGAGACTAAACCAGCACAGTCTGAGCCAGGACTACCCTAACAACATACAGACTTACTTGCATTTGGGAAGACTGCTTTCATCTATATAGCACGTTCCACCATTCATGCACCTGCAAGCTGGTGGCATTGTGGGAGGGGATTCAATAGCTGCAAAAATCAGAAGCCACATATGCATTATCAAGACATCCTTAACAAACTAAATAATATCAAAAATGCATTTTCTTTGTTTCTATAGATCTTGCATGTGCAAACTCACAGGCTGCTTTTCAGAATTTTTGATTTTGATAGTACATGTTCTTGTTGCTCTTGTGTCTATTTTTTCTGCCAAATCAGCTTAAATTAATTGAAGCAAAACCTCTTCTCAGAACATAGCAACTTAGCAGAGTGTAGGCACAGCCAGCTCAAGAGCTATGTGTCTGCTCACTTTCTTTTTTTCATGCAATACAGCCCAACACCACCCTTCAAACCTCTCCATTCAGAAAGCAGCAATGCTTTCTCTCTTTTAGACTCTTCCATTCTACCAGCAGGAAGTTATACAGAGAAGGCCAAACTGGAATGCAATTACTTATGAAGAAAAGCAATGGATGGAAATACACATAGAGGAAGAGCATTATTCTAATGCTGAATCAAGTGGGGAAAAAATCATACTAGTCTTCAGTGAGAGCTCTGGATATACTGTCAGAAAAGTGTACTTAACATAGGAAAAGCCCTGGATCTGATCCATTATTACAGGCTATAGAGCAAGGATGTACATAAATCCCAAAATTGTTATCAGCCATAGGAAGGGTGTTGCTACAATGTTTCTTACAGGTAAAACACCCTTCAAGTAAATGAGGTACAAAAAACAGGAAAGGCAGAGGTTTTACAGGCTGCATCTCAGTAGCTGCAATAGGACCAAATAAACTAAATACATCTACAAAAGCTATGTTTGGTCACTGCACAAGCCCAGTTTTCTTAATTCCCAAACATTTTATATAAAGCAGTGTGAGTAAATATCAAATTCAGTGTCTCCAGAGCAACACGCAGCAATTAGCAAATGCAATCAACACAGTTATTGATCCCTAATTTAAATGCATATTGCATATATTCATTGACTATTACATATTACTATAACCTCTTTCTGCAGCTCACATCACATGGCAATAGAAAATATCACTACTAATTATTAAGAAAATTTAATTTAGAGGAAAGGCAGTGTCAAAGTGATAACATTTTCTCTTTCAATGCAATAACAATATAATTCAGAGAAAATTAACCATAGGAAAGATGCCAGACATAATGCTACAAATCATTAAAGATCCATTCCAAGGACAAATAGAAGGACATCTGGCTACCACCTCCACCACTCTAAGCTAAGAATGCAGACTCTCAGCTAGAGAGAAATAGAAATTCTGCAGTGGTATTTTCACTGTTCTCAGTAAAGGCTGAGAAATTCTATTTGATTTGTGCTCCTGGAAGCACTGTGAGGGTTTTGCTGCAATGCAACAAATGCATTGCAAGCATGAAATTCTAGTGCCTAAAAGATTCTCCAGAGTACAATTATCCAGAAGTTATCTCTGTTCACACTCTTGAGTTCTGTAAACTTTAAGCTTCTATGATACTGATTAAATAAGAGCTTCCACAGAATTGTAAACAAAATTGTTAACAATAATTTGTCAGAAATTCTTAGTTCTGAAATCAAGACATTCTTAAAAAAATACTTTGAAATTTCAAAAATATTTTGGAATTTCAAAACAAAAATCAGAAAGTGTGACCAGTTTTGTAGCTGGGTCTGGTTTGGATGGATTGACAGACCTATATCCATTTTACAAATGACACGCAAAGACATTAAAGAAAATGTACAAGATGACCACAAATCAGTGATGACTGAGAATAAAAGCCAGATATTCTGATTTACCAATATCTATTACATCAGTTAGCATATCTCTCCATACTTCTAATTCAGTAATGCATTTGTATTCCTAAAGAAAAGCTTCTGTTGCTTTCATTTCCAGTTTGACAAATTATTCTACCTGCATCACATTCCGTGCTGCTGCCTTCTAGAAACCGAGTCCCTTGAGGACATGAGCAGGTGTATCCTCCTGGTCTCAGCAAGCAGAGGTGGCTGCAGACATCTTTACAAGGATTAGGCACTGAAAAAGTGATAAAGTGATAAAGATTTGAAGAAGCAATGTAGCATATTGGTAAAGGTAAAGCAGGGCAATTCCATAGTCAGTTGTGTCAACACACCACATTTATACTAAAACCTTCTCTCTGCCTTTTCTTACACCCTTACATTCTTAAGGGAGAGACAATGGCTGCTGAGAGCCCATATAGCACCAGGAACAAGCTACTCCAAGTATTAAATGATCTGCACTTTGCCAGGATAAATATATATTATGACTGTCCTTGTGAGGGAGGGGGAAAAGAGAAATGACATGGTCATATTTTAGAGACTTGAAAGACCGGTGTGTGGTGTTCCACTATTGATTTCATTTTGGGTGTGCAGGAAATACTTGTCAGCCTCTATTTAATTTTTAGGTTTTCAGAAACTAATATTATCATTTACTAATAGACACATTATCAAAAGTTTCCTAAGCTCTTTGCAGACATCCATACCAACTTCAATTTCACAGCAGGAAATGGCTCACTAGGATCCTGATTACCCACCTGACTGATTGTATCTGTGCTGGTGATAGATGCGCACTTGGGTAAGCCATGGATTTACGGTCAGAACTTTCACTTTTTCTCCATTTCCAAATTTATCCTTCTTCCAGACTTCTCCTCGTTCTTTAGCTATCCAGTATAAATGCCCTTCAAAGACATCAAGGCTGTATGGACTGCCTACTTCTCAAAGGAACCAAATAACAGACTATTAGCAAGCAAATCTTCAGTGGAACAGACAAAACTGCTGTTCTTCAGCTTAAATACATGATTTATTGCTTTCATTTTAAGACACATGCAGTCATATATTTATATCCTCATGTGCCAGACCTCTTCATGTCTCAGTGCCCACACTGATTAATACTGATTAATAGTGTACATGAAAAATAAGAATCTAGTTTTCCACATTACTTCCTATTTGGATCACAAACTCCACTCTGGGAGTCTAGTTACCAGGCATCCCTGAACCTGGTGTGCCATTGATCACTGTATAAAGGAGAAAACACTACCAAGACTTAATGTTTGAAAAGCTCCCAAATGTAGCCCTACTTGTGAAGCCCAAGTGCTTGTTAGCACACATCTTGGTTACTATTAATTGCATAGTACATTCTTACCTCCATGTAGTACAATGGTTCTGTCTGTCCCATCAGGTCTCATGGATTCAATTATATTTTCTTTAGAATCACTCCAATAGATCCTATCATTGTTCAAATAATCAATAGAAAGACCAGTTGGCCAGCCAAGGTCTTCAGAGACCAGAGTTTGTCTTTGTTGTCCATCCATCCAGGCACATTCAATCTTTGGCTGCCTTCCCCAGTCAGTCCAATACATGAGCCTGAAAGGACAGAATGAGAAATGGATAAGGTTCAGAATTTGGTCACTGTGATTATCCTTTGGAGTTTCATGGAAAAGGTCAGTAATGGAAAAAAAAGCTGTTCAGCAACTTATGTTTTGCAGATGTGATTGGGAAGGTCACAGAGAGTTCACTGAACAATAAATACCAAAAGAACACCCATCAGTCACAACAAAGCTGTAGCATCCATGTCACTTCATGGAGCTATGCTGGTGTAGCCCAACTGAGAGAAGCACATATCACAATATCTCATGATCTACCATTTAATCCAAGTTGCAGCAAGCCCAGCTACTGAATTTACAAGTGCATTTACATTGCTTTTCCCCATGGAGTAGGCTATGACTGTCCTGCATGGAGCTGGTAAAGAGACAATCCCATCTATTTCCCTGTTTCAGCAGTAACAAAGAATCTTGGTGGGCACATTATAATGTAGAAAAGAGATTTTTATTTGAACCATCTGGTCTTGTCACTGACACAGGCATCCATGTTAATCCTAAAATGCTTTCCCATTCACACAAATTTTGCAATGTTAGTAAAAGGAAGTTCCAGAAAACATTCCCTTAGTCTTTCCTGAAAAATTACCACGGTGGGGTTTTTTGGTTTTGAATAGTATTGGAAATAATTCTGGTAAGTCCTGCAATACTCACCCACGTTTTGGATTGACAGCAATAGCTGCTGGTTGATCCAGGTGAGAAAAAATAAGCCATTTTCTATACCGTCCATCTAACTTTGCCACCTCTATGCGATTAGTTCCTGCATCAGTCCAGTAAAGATGTCTGAATTGCATAAAACACAAAACATTCCAAAAGTAAATAGTTTACACTTGGAAGAGGAATAAAAAAAGTTAAGACACACTCTATCAAACTTGAAGAAAATTAATATAATGAACCTGTATTGATTACTGAACTTGTATAGAATATACAGACCCTAAATATAGGTAAGTTTAGCAAATGTGTGTGATCTGTTGGCTCACTTGTTTTTCTCCTGTGAAAAAGTTTCTGCAGCTACCTCTGGTCCCTGTCAAATAATCTTCATTGAAGGACTATTGAAAACTGTCATTGTTACTTTTAAGCAGCAGAAGTGGCTAGTAGGCATCTTTAAAGACTCTGTTTTTCAGAAGATGATGAGGTTCATTGCAAATAAAAATTCATTTACCATGTAATTTATGCAGCAGCTCTGGAGATATCCAGCTTATTAGTTCACAGCTCCTCTCTAGACTATTGTCTTCTGACAGAGATACTAATGAATAAATTGTTCCCATATCAGATGAAAATGCTATTAGTCTTAATAAACAGGGTGCTCAGTCTACTCTTCCTTGAATTTTGTTTATCTTTATCATCATGCCTTTATAATTTTTAATTTTTTTGACCTTAGATAATAAACAGACTCATTATTATGCACTCACTAATCATACGGTGCCTTCTGCTTGAATAAATTATCTCCTAGCTGACCTGGGAATGTGAAAAAATACTGTAATTTCTATTTGGGAGATGAGCAGCAAGACTAAGTGTTTCAAACCATGTGTAGCATTTTATATAATGTGCAGATAATGAAACATAGTTTTTTAAAATACATTTCAACATTGTTCTGAAATCGGTGCAGCACTATATTTGAAGTGCTGAAGTTGCTCACCAAGATGAAGCTGAAGCCTCACCAGGATGCTTGTGATATATTATCCTGGATGCATCAGGTTCCTCTCAACATTAATACCACATGAGCTACAGCTATACCTGTCCACCATGTCCTTTAACAGTTATATTGCAAGATGAAATGACACCATAAACTGAAATCAAACTTCCAAGACTCAGGCCCAACTTTGTCCCAGCTCTTCTCCAAGGTACTAAACATAAGGAGTGATCTCATGATTTCTATGATTAAGTTTAAAAAATTACCATGTTTTAGGCTAAAAATATCCACAGTCAGTAAAGAGAGAAAGACCTCTGAAACACAATTACAAAAACTTTACCATTTTCTGAGAAAACACATCTATTCATCAAACTTCAGAGCTCCTTCTGTTTTAGGATTGCTCATACAGCACAGGGTTGGTAAGGAATGAGTAAAGATAAAAGATAAAATTCTACTGTGGGCTGGGGAGCTTTCCTTCCAACAGCAAAGAAAGCTTGTTCCCTGGAGCGTACCTAAGTCATTGAAGAAGAATCCATCTGATATGGAGGCTTGAGTATTATCACTTTACTGATGCACAACTGATCTGCCAGTTGCACAGAATATGTGATGCAGTCAGCCACATGCACACCTATTAACCTGCTGCCTGGGCAAGGACAGCTTACTACACTGTTCTGACCTACCTTCAGACTAGACATATTCAGAGACAATTCATAAGGAATAAAAAAGTGGATTTTGCACAGCCTGATCAAATTCACAAACTGACACATAGAGAGAGAAGGTACAGCATTTTTCTAGCTTTTCAGTGTACTTACCTTCCAACCCAATCAACAGCTAACCCATCAGGATTAACTATGTATTTGAGATTCAAGTCAACTTCCTTTGTTGGATTGTTCCTACTGCTGTCAAACGTGGGGAGATAAGCACGTTTGATGGCTCCAAACTCAGAACCTTGTCCCAGAATGCTGAAGTACACAATACCTTAAAAAAAGATGAGAAATGTCTAGTTAATAACGTATCTGTCAAAAATTCTAATTTTTCTGAGGCTCTTATGTGAAATTACCAGCCCCATTTATTTATGAGTAAGGTTGTGTCAGTGTCTAGTCATCCATCATATGCAAGATACACATCCAAAGTCATCTTGAGATAGATTATCAAGAAATATATATCACATTTTTCAAGAGCAGAGGATCTTAGCTCTTTACACATGATTTTGAGAGTAATTTAGACTCTCCTAAGCCTAAGGAGCAAGTATGGCGCAGGACAGTGGCCCTGTGGAAAGAGCAAAGAAAGGGAACTTGAGGAATAAGCAAAAAAAAAGTTAATACAGGGATCTATTGGCCATTTCTGCTTAGTTTAAGTTCTTGCAAGGTTTGGGAACTTTGGGCCAGGTTTGGGAACTGTAGAGGGAAAAGGAAAAGGAAGGGGTTAATAACAATCTTCTATTGCAGCATAATCCTAAAGAGCCACAATTCTACAGCTAAACTCACACTCAAATGAAAGGAAAACCAGATCAAAATCCCACTAAGCTAAATTAAAGCATTAAAAGAAATCCCAGTGATGATGGAGAATGAGTAGAGGGGAGGGGCACATTCAGTGGAGACCTGGCCAATTGATCTAATTTGATTTTGCTTTCCAGTGTAAATTAAACACCCATGCTGCAGAAATGCATCTTTTTAAACCAACCATTGCATGATTGAGTATTAGCATACTCACTCAGGCCTATTCCTTCAGGGTCCCAGTCATAATCCAGAGCCTGGATGCGCTCCTGGTTATCGATGTAGTCAGAGTACTGTTCTGATGAGATGTTGTACCTTCGAATGCGCACATTATCTGGCAGCAGTAACAATGGAGGATTACCTGGAAAACAATCATGAATTTACTTTCACGTATTTCTCATTTTAGAAAAAACAGATGAAAGTCATTTCTAATTAAACCTAAATGGGACTTTTTACAAGTTGCATCTGTACAAGAAGCAGAGGGAATCTAGGGCCTCTTCTAAAGCTTCAGAGCTATCCAAACTTCACAGATTTCCAAAATTCATAAAAATTGAAATGCTTACCACTGAGGGTAGTATTATCCCTTTCACCATAGACCTTGCACAGACATAATTCCTTAAAAATTCTATTGTTGGCATATCACTGCATCTCAAAAACAGAATGCCACTACACACTACGTGGTTCAACTTTCCCCCTCAAAGTACAGCAAACAATTTTGAAAATACAAATAAATTGCCAGTCCCTTCAGCTTTGACATGTCCAAGTTCTACCTTAAAGTTTGTGAATTCTAATGTCTCCATATTCAGATGAATGTTCTCCTGGCCACAGTTTAATTTTGGGTTAGCTTGATAAAATCCCGTAACACCCTCATTTATGAAGGCTGTGAGATTGTATGACAAAGCAGGGCAGAGTTCTAGTCTACAGAAATAGAACTTAGGCACAACAGCTTTCATTGTTACCAGCTACAATTATATTATCTTCTATCACTTAGCCTTCAATACTTTGTGGGTCTAGATGCTTCCTGAACAAAGCCTGTGAAGAAGGGTATCAAAAAACTGGATTTCTGACACAGGCATAAACAGGCAGCCAGGCAGAAACTGAAGTGGAAATGTCCTTTGCATTTCCAGCCTAACAGCAGTAAATATTTGCTGAACTAGGTCCCTGGATGGGTAACCTGGAGAATTCATTTTCTTGTAGCATTTTTCATATTACAAATAATTTTTAGGTTTCAAAGCCTCCAGCAGCATGTAAGTTTGGTCACAGGCATTCTGTTCTGAAAATTTTACCATTTGACTAGGCACACCATATGTCTATCACTTAGCTCTTAAACCTGTTAAAGTGTAACTACTTTTCTAGATACAGTACTGCTTTCAGTTTTTATATAATGCTGCTCCATTGTCACTTTTTTCTCTTTTCTTCACCTCTTTATTTTTATTATTACTGATTTATTACTATTATTTTCTGAGTCAAGTCTGCCTATTCAAGGACTGCCACACAGTAGTCCCTGCACTGCAGTATGATAAAAAGCCACTGACTGATCTGAAACATTGGCCAAAGTCCTTCTGTTTGTGTGCACTAGTCCATGAACAATGAATGGCAACCTGTCATCAAACTGCCTTTGATTTATACCAGTTTAATGCAACTTTTTTCTGATGCATTATTTTGTTGAAAGAATCTAAACTTCAGGAATAGGCAACATTAATTTCCTTCTGATGATAACCAGAGGACAACAGGTTTTTGTTTGTAGAAAATTTCAGGAGAAATGAAGGCAGGCATACAAATCAAGGTATCATTTCTAATGTTTACAATTGGAAGCAGAGATGAGCACTTTCATTCCTAATTATGGAATAAGTGGAATACACAGATAGTATTGTCTTACAGAATAAGGTTTGGCTTTCATTATCCTCTTCTTACAAAAGAGAGGATTACATTCATTAAGTTGCTATATAGCACTTGCTCTTTACAGGTGGCATTCAATCTTGCTATCAGTTAACATACCATCAGCTGCACACTGCTTCCCTTGTTGATCACCCACAGACCTGAAGCCATCTGCACAGAAACATTCATAGCTTCCTTTGGAATTCTTGCAGTCCTGGGTGCATGTTCCAAAGATCTCACACTCATTGATATCTAGACACAAGAAGAGAAAAGATTCCTAAAACTTGCTCTCTTTCTTGTTTAGTCTCTAGAGCCTTGTTGCTCTATACAATTCCCTGAAGCGAGGCTGTAAGTGAGGTGGGGGCTGGACTCTTTTATGCTGCCTGCAGTGAGAGGAGCTGATGAAATGGCCTTAAGATGAGACAGGGGAAATTCAGATTAGATATTAGAAAAAAACTTTCACTCTAAGGGTGGTCAAGCATCAGAGTAGGTTGCCTAGGGAGGTGGAGTCACCATCCCTGGAGGTGTTTCAGATGCATCTTCATCTGGTGCTGGCTGATGGTTTAGTGATTTAGGGGTTACAGTGGTGGTGCTGGGTTGATGGTTGGATTGGATATTTTTAAAGGCCTCTTCCAACCTTGATGATTCTATGCTGGTCATCTTTACTCCATGAAGTGGTAGGTTTGTGCCTTCCCCACATACTCTAAAAGATCAGTGACCTCATAAGTGATCCTTAAAATCAGCATCTATAATCAAACAGAACTCCTCATCACTCATCTGCTGTTTACCATGTCTTAACTACAGATTGCCAATAGTTACTCCAATCCTGCTTAACAGATTTATTTTCAGAGATGCATTTTTGTGTTAAATCAATAAGGCAAGACAAAAGATGAGGTATGACTAAAATGAGATGCAAGAGCAAAGCTTTCTTGAAATGCTGAAGACAAGACACATAGTCCTCAGAAACTATATCAGCAGGCAGGAAAGGGAGGGGTGGCCTTGGATCATTTTCAATAAAACCACACAAATTGTCCACAGGAGCTGGGAGAAACAAGCAGAAGGATTCTCATGAAAACAAACTGAATCACCAGCTGGGAAGGTACTATATCACATGACCACAAACCATGGCCTTTGAGTAGACTCCTCACCACATTTTATCTGCATAAAATCCACAGCAAAAATACGACACAACACACCTTTACAGCAGGTCTGTTCAAGAACAGAACAGAAGGAGAGTATAGCCTGCAGTAAGTCTGTTTTCAATAAGGAAAATAAAACAATCACATTTCTATCCCTCAGATTGCAAAAATATGACAAAACCTATGTGCTGTAAAACAAAAACATATCTACAGCCAACAAAAGCTTAAAAGAAGTCTTAACTGTGGAGCCAATTTTTTGTTGAATGAAGTATACATGTTAGAAAATATGATTCGGTGGCAGAACTTTTTAGGAAGCATCTGATAAATCCTGTTAGAATGTGAAAATGAGTGGTCACATTAGAATGATGAAGTGACAGGTGAACACTTATCAGCAAGCAGACATTTTTAAGATTAAAAATACCTTCACAGGAGTTGCGATTATTTTCACTGGCCTTGTACCCTGGCCTACAGGAACAGATAAAGCCTCCTTCATTCAGATTGGTACAGTTATGTTCACAGATATTTTCTGCACAAGTTCGCTCTGTTCCAGGATCTGAAAGAAAAAAAAAAATTATACAATTATAACCAAAAAATGAAGTGATAAGGGGAAGGCATAATAATTTTGATCATTATTACAATTAAAATAGTTTTCAGAGAGATTAAGTTAGTTTCCTTTCCTTTTTTTTTCTGATTAAAGTTAGAAGACAACGGTAACCACTGGTTAAGAGAGCTGTCAACAAGTGAAGAGGGTCAGGAAAAGATCCCTAATCATTAAAGCACACCTTCCTTAACAGAAATTACTTTCTAAATTACCACCAATCTGCAGCAACTGCAGAATTTAAGAGATTTGAATCTAATGCCTAACTTTGCCAACAGGGCTCATTCTTATCCAGTGCTTTCTTATCAGCTGAACAAGAAATACTCTCAATTGATATCAAGTATAACACAGGACCTACATTATTAACATCTGGAAACTAGAGAGAAGATGGCATGTAGTTCATGCCAAACCTAATCTAAAGCCTACTGCAGACAGTACAGGTCATTGCACAGAATGTACTGCCCTTAAAACATTCCTATAATGGAAAAGCCAAGTCAGGGATAATAGTCAGTCTGTAACAGATAATGAAAATTACACATGTCTTAAAGTACATATAGAAATCTATTGGTTTATAAATACTCTATATATGCATCAAATACTTGAGTACAAATGCAAATCTGTTATATAAGCAGAAAAGATAAATAGTATGCTTATTGGAAGATAATGAGGAAAAGATACAGATGTATAGCAAAAGCATTTTAACATTAAGCTGATTATGTTCTTTTTACATACACATTCTAGTGCTGATTAAATTAAGTTTAAACAACTAATTTCATATACATGTAGAAGCATAAATTCATTGTACACATACACACACAAATATTCCACTTTCATTATAGCAGGTATTTGAAAGACTCCAAATGTCACCATCTAATCTGTATTCACATTTATCCCCAAAGAGCTGAATGCAGACATCAGGTGGTGTCTGTTTCACACTGCTTCATTGCCTTTTTATACTTCTATATTTTCATCAAGTCATTGCATTGGGCTACATTACCTAAAGACCATTGGGATGGTAATTGAAACAGAGAAATTAGCTGCTTCAAAATGGACTACACTATAGGCTTCCAAGTTATTTGTGTTTTGGAAGTCTGCTGGATTGCAAATCACCCGTGTAGCATTTGGCACATATTCACTTGATGCCATCACAGCCTGACAAATTGAAATTACAAGTGTATGCTCATATTACCACTCTGCAGCTGTCTATATATTGACATAAAAAGTCAGGATTTTGTTTTGGTTTTTTTCTGAGGAATACCTCAGAAAAAGGTTTGGTTATTTTATGGAGTACCTCTCATGTCAAAGTTCAGGTCAGAGCTTTTACATTTAAATGGATGCTAGTAAATATATAATAAATAGTGCATAAAAGCTGTACAGAGGATCTGAGAAGGCCAACAGGCAAAGGACTAGTGGTCCTTAAAGCATTCTGTGGTCATGTCTGTAAAAAGGAAAATAGAAGCATCTCAATATACTTTTATTTTTAATAGGGCTAGAGCAACATGTATCAGTTCAGAGTCTGCCTATTAATAACTCCATAGGTTGGTCTATTGCAATTATGGTTGAAATAGATGGATGTTCTTGCCTCTTGTAACACAACCTAGTTTAAAACAAGATCAAAACCAATATCAAATCTTTTCTTTTTTTGATGCATAAATACTCTAAGCTTAAAAAAGACTGTATTCAGATCACTGAATTTCATGAAACAATGAAATTATTCAAGCTGGAAAAGATCTTTAAGATCATCGGGTTGTATTATAAATCAAACACTGCCAAGACCCACTAAGCCATGTCTCTAAGTAACACATCTATATGTTTGTGGAAGACACAAAAAAATGAAAACATAAGAGAATTAAAACAAAATAAATTAAAATAATGAAAGAATGAAAACAGTAAATATTGTCCTAGCTAACTGAATAATTCTAGAACAGGCTTATTAAAAAACAATAAGGAAATTCACACAGGCTACTTAAAAAACAATACTTCTTAGTATGGTATTCAAGAAAAAACATTCATTGCTTTCAGTTTCAGAAATATCTATTTCAACAGCATTGTAATTTTGTATTTTATTGATATTATTACTTACTGCAGCCTATTTCATCAAAATGGTCTCCGCAGTCATCGTAATTGTCACACACATAATGTAGGGGAATGCAATTTCCATTACTGCACTTGAATTCTTCAGCTTTACAAGGTCTTGGGGTTGGCTCTCTACCTACAATCAAGAAGAGAAATATTCCTCTGTCACAGTTTAAGCTATGAAGTACCAGCAGACAGCCCTATTCCCCATTGCTAATGGGGAAGCTGATGCCATCTGGTAAAACAGTGGCAAGGCTACTTTGGAAGTCTGTATAAAGTTAAAACCATAGCCAAGATGTAACATCCTGATTTCTAGTCACATCTCCATGAATTGAAAGAAGTCCTGCTGTTTTATAAAAAAGACAGAAGGAAAATTCTTTGTGTTAACAGTTGACTAAACTTTCCTTTTAATAGTGCAAACTTATTAATATCCTTTAATGATATACTTCATACACCTACTGCAGATTTCAAGAAATTATAGAGATATTAGTAAACTATTAACATTTAGAATATTGTACAATAAAGCCAGCAAACAATATCATTGAGCAACTAAAAATATTATTACACTTGAAAATGTACAGCACAGTCAGCGAGAACTACATAAGATTTCTGAGGGCAAAAACCTACTGAATCTTAACAGAGACACAACTTCAGGAAGTATTACCATTTGTTTATTTTAAAAGTCCCAGTTAGCCAATTTTACCATACAGCCAAACTCTTTCCCCTTCCTCCTTTTAGGTAGAGTTCATAATAAGATGAGCAAATATGTAGCTGGTGCTTATAATAAAATCTAGTATTGTTTGAAAATCATGCTCTTTACTTTTCAGAAAAATGTTTGACCATTTTTGCTACTTGTACAGAGAGCTATAAATACATAGTACCAATAACCATAGTTAAAATTATTTCATAGTGAGCTCTTGTTTTCATTATCTAAGGTTAACTTTGACATCCCTTTGGTATTATTAAATATTAAGCACATCAAAATTACTGAATCTGATGCTCAGTTTTTGTAAACATACAGTGTTCCTCTTTCTCATCACTTCCATCTCTACAGTCGTCCTCCTGGTTGCACAGCTCGTGACTGTAAATACAGCGATTGTTGTCACACCGGAAACGGAATGGAGATTCACAGGCAATATCCACTAAAAGCACAGAGGTCAATCAGTCACATTGTGATACTTCAGGCCACTGGGTCACAAATTATTCATATGACTTTTCTCTTGGAACATTTATGTGTTTTGTATATTTCAAAAGGTAAGGAGGCATTCAGACAAAAAAATACTTTCTGTATATTTTGGTGATTGTATGTTAGGATATTACACTTTTTTTAATCAGAACACAGTACCTCATCTTTGGCCAAAGACAAATCTCTAACTACATATAACACTGAGGTTTCTAGGTTTGTTTATGAAGGAAATTGACTGGAAATCCAACATGTTATATTTAAGTGCATTACTGACAAAACCAGTTTAACTAGCACCTCCAACACCTAATTATTAGACCTCAAGTCAGGACTTCTTAGCCATATTTACAAAGATGTCCTGGCAACACTAATAGCTTTGAAAGTTCAGCACTTGTGACAATATACATTATCTGAATTAATCTTTTATTTCAAACTGACATTCTTATTTTTGATAACCAACTTGAAAAATGTGAAATAGTGAAACGTGAATAATGAAGCTTATCTCTGATATGCTTCTCCCTACTTTCATAACCACATATACAAACATCTGCAAAGCAGTGAGAAATACTGCCACAGAATGAAGTGAACTTGCATGTAAAGCAAAATTCTTAGCACTCATCCCAAATAATTACAATTTATTTTCTAATTGATCTATTATATTTAGAGATTAAGCATATTGTTCATTTTAATATCGTTTCTCTCTCTTACAGCAAAGATGAAGTTCTTCATCAGAGTCATCTCCACAATCATTATCCCCATCACATTTCCAGTATGGCTGAATACAGACATGGTTTTTGCATTCAAACAGCATGGGTGGACAGTATGTACCATTAGGATAACGTGTTGCTGAAAAAGAAGAAAATTATTACATTTTCATTTACAATAAAAATGTTATGTTTTCTATGAAAAATAATCAGTCCAACCCCATATGGTTTTTAAAAACACTTAAATCCATAATAGGAGATACTATATGAGGTGCTTCAAAAATGTACAGCAACAACAGGCTGCAAAGACTGAAGACTTCTTCACAGCTACAAGTAATTAATTCAGGTTTCAATGAAGAGTGAAACAAGTTATGTTAGACAAGCTTTTGAAAATAAAAAAATTAATTTAACAAATGCTACTTGAATTTGTTATTGACAAATCTAGTTCAATAAAAAAGATAATTAACCTCACTGGCACCAAACAGGAATGATTGAAGGAGCAGGTAAGATATGCAATTTCAAAAGGAGTCATGTTGATATAGCAAAAAGCTCCCACTCATATTCTGTAAAAACTGTGAAAGCAACTTAACTAAACCAAAGAAAAACAAAAAATATTATTCTACCATCCTATATAAATAAACCATACCCTTGCCCTTTCAATACCTTCTCATACATTTTATCCTCCATTTAAGAACAGTCAAATGTTTTATAACTCAGGTTCTGAAAGACAACTGCTGTGATGTATGTCACAGGATGTGGTAACCATCAGAAAAATAAAGATAGTACTGTGCAGATGCCCTTTCTTACTTAAAGCACAGGTGTTAAAATTAAGTATATGGAAAGATGTACAGAACTGCCCTGATGCCAACATGAAGAGAAAGGAATTCTCCCAAGTACTGAAGCCTAAGATCATGGGAACATGTAAGTCAGAACCAGCACATCAGTATCACCCAAAAAGCCGATGTCAGTCAATGCAGATACAGCACAGAGGGAATATTTTCATTCCAACTGGGAACAATACTTTCTGGGTAAACTGCTGCAGCTGTAGATCCAGGCAAGCTACAGACATTTTTTTCATAGTAGATCAATATACCAAAGAAAAATAGAAATGGAAAAGTGCATTACTTCCTTGGGTTCACTGACACTTTAGGACACTTTACACTACTTTGAGTATTATAGAAAACAATCTCATTAGAAACCTTGTTAGAATTTGGTACAACTGAAACAGTTTGGTTCTTGCAGTGCTCATGGGATAGTGAAAAATTTTAATTCAATCACATGTGTATCTTCTCCTGGACTTGGTAAACACATTCATTTCCTACCATTAAGAATGTGTTTACAATCAGTGTCAGAGACGGGAACCCATTATTATGTTAAAATGCTGATTCAAAATATTATGCTTATCCTGAATTTTTACTAAAATCATTGAGCATTGTAGAATTCTATATCTCTAAGGAGTCATCTCACTTAAAAATAGGGAAAAGTGCAAATATTCCTGGAAGTGACTACAATGAGCACCAATTGCAAAGCTTATAACTCACGACAAGTTGCTTCATCAGAGAAATCAAGGCAGTCTGCATTTCCATCACATCTGAAGCGCTCTGCAACACAGTGTCCACTCTCACACTGGAAATAACCTGGGTGGCAGGTTCTCAACTCTGAAAAGATTAAGAAGTAACTGTTGAAAGATCTTCTTGTTCAAAGACAGAAAAACTTTTTATATTTTGAAAACAATCTTCTAAAAATGCTGGAAAATCTCAGACTACTAAAACTGTGGTATTCTCTATTTTTGGTGAAGCGACTAACATGACAGGGTGAACTTTACTTCTTTAAAGATGCTTCCCATAAAAGATCATTTTGCAGAATAATTTATCACATTAGAAACAAGAGTGTGAACATGTAAGAGGTAGCATTCAGATAATACACACCACAATCACGTTCATCTGAATTGTCCTCACAGTCGTCATCGTGGTCGCAGATCCACCGGGAAGGAATGCAGCGCAGGTTGTCACAACGGTATTCACTTTCTGTGCACTCACGAGGACCTTCATTTAAAAATCAACATACAAATAGGAAAAGTTTCCCAAATGTAAAGTTAAACATCCACACCTGTCTCATTGAACCAGACAAAAGTAATGTGGGCAGAGGTAAAATCTTAAAAATTAAATTATGTTAAAACATCATTACCCCCAAGTACTCTTTAAATATGGTCGATATTCCATGTCCCTCTTGACACAGAAAAAAGGAAAATCACTGCAGACTTTGTTTCAAAACAGAATTTTACAGAAGCTTTTAATTCAAATAAGAGAAAAAAGATCCACTGTTATTGTTTAAGAAACTATACATTTGCACACAGAATAAAATTCAAATGTCACTTCTCAGTGGAAAACAGGAATTTGTGTTATTGTGATGACTGGATGGATTAGTGTTTTTATGCATCCTTTATATCAGTGTGGTATTTCAGCAAATAAAAGAGAGACTACCATATAAAACGAAGGGTTGCATTTGAGAGCTGCTGTGTTCTCATAAAAAAATAGAAGGATATTTAAGTCAAAAGTGGAACTGTATAGTTATGAAGAAAACAAGAACTCACTGCAGTTATGCTCATCAGAGTTATCTCCACAGTCATCATCTCCATCACACTTCCAGCGCAGCGGGATGCATCGATGATTGTCACAACGGAAATCTCCAGAAGGACTGCAAGTCATCTCCTCTGAAGTGTAGACAGGTTGACAACAAAAGAGCACATATTAGCATAGTCTTTGCCCAGGTACATTATTACTGAGGGCTTTCAGAAAATCTGAGTGTTTGCAAATTGGAGAAATATTCTAGGCACAAAGTTACGTTTAAATGACCATCTCCAAACTTACCACAGCCTTGCTCATCACTGTTGTCTCTACAGTCATCATTCCCATTGCACACTGCCCACAATGGTACACAACGGTAGTTGGTTCTACAGCTGAACTGTGTGTGATTGTCACATCGATAAGCAGGTCCCACTGAAAGAGGCAGTTGTCCAAATTAATGGTGTTACTTAGCCATTAACCATCCTCTATGCTTTTCTGCGTCTCCTAACCTTTTATGATTTACATTCAATTATTTTGACTAAAAAGAGTGTTGTAAAAGAGAAAGCATTAAATGAATCTGATTTTACTATCTTTTCTAGTCTATGCTGCTTGTATTCTGCATATGTTACAAACCCATCACAGGATCAAATCACACTCATTGTGGTTTTCCCTAAACTATTCAGACCTGGTGACACTGGCAAGAGCCCCAAATGTGGAAGCCAGAGGAGGCAGCTTGTCCTCAGATGGCAAAAAACTGGTCACAAGCTCTTGAAGACACCCATTAGTTCAGAGAGACATGATAGACCATATAGGAAAATCCTAGCATCAAGAAAGCCAGAATGAGATGCTTCCAGTTTCTGATAATCTGGCCAGGATAAATAGGCTTTCTCTCCTTCAAGAATATGTAAATAGTAAATTATCACATAGTCTCTATGTTTTCTAACACTCTTTACTACACAAATGCAATTAGCTTGCAGAAAATACACCTTTCCAATAAACTTTCAATCTCAGGAAAATTAAATTATGTGCTTCTCTCTGCTATTAGTGCACTTTAATGTAGGCATTTTACTACAGCTGTGTGCTTACTGCATTCGTGGAATGGCTCATCAGAGTTGTCACCACAATCATCATCCACATCACACTTCCAGGACTGTGGGATACAGCGGCCATTGTCACATTTAAATTGGCCTGGGGGACAGGTTCTACTGGCACAGTGATCACTGTCTTCATCCGAGTTGTCACCACAGTCATCCTCTCTATCACACTGCCAGGCTTCTGGGATACATCGTTTGTTGGCACACTGCCACTGATGAGTTTCACACTGGTGATTAGCTGAAAGAATACAGATCAGCTGTTAGGATACTGAAACTTACAGAAATCATCTGCTGCTGTTATATCAATTGAGCCCTTACGTTTACATCAACAGTTAAAAACAAAGCCAGAAAGAAATTTAAAATGTCACATATACTTGCCCAGTTAAAGCAGTTAAGGTACACATTTCTAACATGACATTTCACATTTTCCCCAGGTATCTTCAGACAAGCTCACTAAGGCTCTACAGTTTTCTAGGAGCAAGACATATACTACCTTCTCCTAAAGCAGAGGGAAGTAAACCCAGCATTAAACATGATTGAGGCAGGGTCTCCCACTCACTTCACAGAAGAGCTAAGTGGCATTTTGGCTCTGACCATGCTATCAGCTTAGGTGTGTATTGCCTGATGAGCCTGTTTCTCAATGAATGAACATGACAGAAAACATAGGAGAATACCATGCTAATATCAACTGCACAACGTAGAAAAACCTCTATTCCCAAAGGACAAAGCACTGAACGGTGATATCAGCAGTGCTGGCAAACTGGGGTAGCTCTGAAAACAGAAGTCAAAACTTATCCCTGTTTCCAGAATTTCCTGCCATACTCCACTCTACTACTTTCTTTTACATACAGTGCCAAACTGTTCTGGAGAAAACAGTGTATTATAATTTCCATTAACATTCTAGACCAAAGGATTCTGTTACCATGCACGAGATAACAAGTAAAAGGAATTCCATAGGCCTAAACTGATTTTTATTGTACCCAGTATGTTATGCTGTACCCAGCATTACACAGCTGCCATACTTCTACTTTTAAGTTCCCCTGTGGCACACTTAAAATCTTAGCTATTTGAAACTCAGTTAAAATTGACATTTCATTTAATTCTGTCATTGTTAGAACCATGTTGGAATGGAAGGCAATGACACTATCAGTTATATAACCACACTACTTTCCCTTTTGCTTTACATTACTTGCTTGCAACTGCCAGAACTACATTATTTACAAAAAGAGAAGGAGGGATAGGCTTTTTAAATTAGACATAAGTATGTGGAATAGCATACGTTTTTAAGGAGATAACATTATTCCACAAGCATAATTATGCTACATTTCTGTAAGACTGCTATCACAAACCGCTCTCCAAAACAAATCTTTCCACATGAACTGGATTTTGTGCAATGCAGAGGATGTAATAATTTTGTCCCATCACACAAAGTAGAACAGAGAAATTAGACTGACCTGGGCATTAGGAAGCCCTAGACTCTCCATAATCACCATGGCTTTACTCAGAGCAAAACAAAGTGAGCCCTGTTTCTAATATTTGATATCTCAGATGGTAATTTACCTCAATGCAAATTTGTCTTGGAGGTATAGAAACTGTTTATGTTTTGATATAGTACATTTTTGCTCACCTTTACCCTGCTTGCACAGAGGTGAATTGCTCCAGCAGGTGCAAGACTACAGAAGACTACATCTGTCTATCTCACCTTTTTATCTTTGAAAAAGCTATAGTGATTATGAAATTTATATGTGATTACATGTTTTCTACTGGAAAATCAGCTTAATTTATGTGCTGGAACATACCACAAAGTACAGGATCTTCATCTGATCTGTCATGGCAATCCGGCTGGGCATTGCATAAGAAATGTGAACTTGTGCAGTTCCCATCATTGCACTGGAACTGCCCCACAGGACAGTACCGGTGCGGACAGGTCGGGGGCTCATCTGAGCCATCTCGACAGTCCCTCTGCCCGTCACATTTCCACCAGATGGGAATACACCTACAAAGAGAAAGCAGTGTGTTCTTTGTTGAGGATATGGCTTTACAGATGTACAACCATCCTTTTACAGCACAAAAGACAGTCTTGTCTTAGTGATAATTTATTGAAACATCCAAAACATCTTGAATTTTATGCCTTCTATTTCGTATGTTAAATGCTAATAAAATATGCCAGAGTACTGTCACCAGAAACAGATGATAAACAGAAGATATTGGTCAACCTCTAGAAGGAAGTTCACAGAAAATAATAAAGAATTAATTTTTATGTTTATTTGGGGTAATCCTCTCTGATATTTTTTAGATCAACCATTTATTGAGGTCATATTTCAATAATTCACCCAAACTTTAGCACAAAAAATTTCACTAGAGATTATCATTATAACACTGCTTCAAAAGGCAACCCAATAAGCACATCTTCCTCATAGGCTCCAGGGTGATACATCAGTACAAGAGCTCTTATATGACCATTCCTCTCCCTCCACTGCTGTCTCAGTAAAAGGGGTTAGAAATGCGCCCTCACATCAGCTAAATGGCTTTCCTGGGACACTGGCAGACAGTATATTTTTGGCAGAAACAGATACATTGTAAAAGATGTTTAAAAATATATATAAAATAAAATTCCAGGTTTGAGAATTCAACAAGAAATGTTTTCTGGAGGTACATGCTTCTAACAACCCAAACTTTGCTACATCAGCAATGCCTATAATAGAAGGAAAAGTTAAAAAGTACTACTTAAGGAACCAGCCTAGAAGTACTCTTCCAAAATGAAAGCCTGTCTTCTTGTTTTTTCCTAGTTTTCTCTCTGCAAGCATGTCACAAATTCATAATGAGAACAGAAGGAAGCCCTAATTTCCTGCCCTTTTGAACAGATTAAACTGTAAAACATAGCCTTAAAAACACATGGAAAAAGGGATGGTGAGACACAGACTTACCTCTCAGTGTCTGCACAGAGAAACTGGGTGCTAGAGCACATTGGAAGGCAGTGGGCTGTATTGCCAAACTGTATGACCATGAAGTTATCAGGACATTCACAGGAAAACCCCTGACCACCAGCTTTTATTAGGCAAAGATGGGAACAACCACCATTATTGGTGCCACAAGGATTATTAACTGGTAAAATAGAAGAGTAAATATTACCATACGTCGTAAATTCCAGAACACAAATGTTTCAATCTATGACAGATTCCTCTAATACTGTTTTGAAACCTTAAATGTAAGAGGTTGAAAACCAAAACCTAGATAAGTAGACATTTCATGAGAGAAATATGTGTCATTTCATGTACACAAAATCTATGCTATCAAGCAATGATGTTTTAGAAACTAATTTAAAATTATGCATTAGCAGTTATTGCTTTTCAAAGAGAGGGCAATTCATAAATGTAAACTAGATGCCTACATTTAATCTGTACCTTTTATTCCAGTCAGCAAAGGCAAAAGCTGAGTGCACTCAGAGTCCTTTACAACTAGTCCCCAGATAACAGCTGACCCTCTAAATGCAAATCTAATTCTGTTTTCTCACCAAATGGTTGTCTGTATGGATGGTAAACATGGATGTCAAATGGTCTGTGTGTGGTATTCACAAGAACAGTCCTTTCTGATCCATCATATTTATTTCCTTTTTCAACTGTCCTTGTGTTCCAGTCAGTCCAATATATTGTGTCTTCAAAAACTGTTATTGCAAATGGATGAGATAGAGTCCCATCATACACCGTGTGACGATGATGTCCATCCAGGTCAGAGTACCTTCACAAAGAAAAATTTGTGCAAAACATTCAGATAAATGCTAAAACTTCTTTCCATCTTTTCTCTTCACACATTATGTATGCTTATGGTCTTTCATTATTGGTGACCAGAAACATGAAATGTAGAATTGCAGCTTCTTTATGCCCTAAAGACAGATGACCATCCTTAGCAAATTCATTTTAGTATATGGAGGAAAGTAAAACAGGCTATTTCAGGGAAATAAATGGAATAGAGTAACATCCACTGAAATGTACAGTCCTCCTGAAGCACATTAGCTAGAACAATGAAATTTTGCACATTTATTGCCTTAACAGCGAGTTATTTTTGTCACAAAAGAGACTAGCTTGCCTAGATGATTCAGACTGCTAATATTGAAACACTGAAAACAATAATAGCCTTCCTATATTCCTAAATTTTACATGTCTTTCTGATTTAGAGCTTCCTTTGCTGAGCTATCTTTGACAAGATTTTACATTTTTCTATACCTTCCTCATATATGGGGAAATTATGAAATACAAGAGAGGAGAGAGAGAAAGAGAAACATACACATAATTAACTCACATTTTTAAAAAGACATCTCTAATACTTTATCATAGAAAAGGCTACCAGAAGAATTAATAGAGAAGAATAGAAGTAAATACAAATATAAATCTAAATGTGCAGGCAAATATGAATACAAATATGAACACTAACATAAATACAAGTTATTGGTTTCAAAATATTTCAGTATTATGCGTTTCAAAATTTAATTAGTCAGATAACTATTACTTATTTTTACTGCTATTTAGGTGGAATTTTCTTGTACTAGAAGCAATGTATAGATTTTTCTTGATTGACAAAAGAATCCCACTTGCCAACAGGAAATCCCATATCAAACTTATGGGCATTCAGACATCTTCTAAAGGTTTGTATACAACTTATTAGCACATAACTAGTTTAGTTACAGCTCAATTCTCATCTATAACCAAAAACAAGAGAATCAAAAAATAGGGAATTTATAGTCAATTTTGCTTTGTTTCAGGTTGCATAACTAGACACAGAGAAGTTGCATCTTTTAGTACAGAGTGTGAGCCTTTTCACTGTAATTTTTCGACAATTTTCATTGAATGTAGCAACTCAGTTACTGTGTCATCTAATGATCCATATCATCTACTACTCCAGGCATTTTGACTCCAATTTTCTATAAAGTCAGTGGGCAGAAGTATGTATTCTTTTCACAGCACCAAGAAATTCTCCCACCACAATCTGACATGAGCACTCATTTGGTTGTTTTAATATTTCCTGTGTACATACTCAATATAATTTAGATGGGCATCTGTCCAGTAGAGCTTGTCATTGGTGTAATCTATGGTAAGTCCATTGGGCCACTCTAACTTTGTAGAGATGATTACAGTCTTCTCCTTGCCATCCATGCCAGCTCGTCCAATATAGGCTCGATCTGCCCAGTCTGTCCAGTAAATCTGTCTGTTCAAATGAATACCTAGAGTTAGGATTGTTGAAGTAAACACTAGAAGCCATGCCTCAAATATAGTATTTCCTGACAAGAACTAAAGCAGAGATTGATGAAGAAGAAAGCTAATATATTTCTTAGTTTAACTGCTACAGCAGACAATTGTGCAATCACAATTTAATTCAGTCAGCCCTAACACCTATCAAACCATACACACTTCTACCACCCTTTTTAGCCTTGCAATCAGAACTTTCTAGTCCATATGGAACCAGATTCCATTTTCATTGGTAGCTGACAGCCATGCATATACACCCACAACAGGCAAGCTACTATTTCTCCTAAGCTGCAAATAAGTACTAACACCACAGAAATCTAAATGCAAGCAGCCCAATTTTACTTCAGATTTTCAGAATAGTGCAAGATTATTTGCAAAATAAAGGAAAAGGACTCTTGGAAAGTCATACCCATATTTTGGATGAACAACAACTGCTCTGGGATACTGAAAGCAGAAAGTATTGTTGGCATCCACACACCGATCCAGCAGTTTTTTCCGGAATCTTCCATCAAGTTCAGAGACGTAGAGACAATCTCGGTAGGCATCCACCCAGTACAATTTTCTGAAATATTTGAGAGTTAATTTATTAAATATTTTCCCCCCTTATTTTGCTTCACAACATCTTTAATTTTTTTTTCTCCTAGAAGCAATGCAACCACTGCAAAGGAACATATACTTCATTGACATCTCTTCTACACCATGCTCCAGGCTGCCCTTTTCACTTCTGTTTTCCTTGTAACCACAACCAGTGGTGCTAAATTCAAACTTGCAGGTGCCCAGTTGAGTAATAATATGCCATTTGCCTACAAATTCCTGAACCCCTCTTCCCTTTCTTTCCTACCAACAAAGGCCAGGAGCAGGAAAACAGACATGCAGTGCAATGGACTGTGACCAGGGCTGTAAGGCATTGTAGAGTATCCTCAACTGCTCCATGCTGCCACCTCTGCTATCGTCAAAAAGCTAGAAAAGTCCCAAGTAGTTTCACACCCTAATTTAAACTTCACCTTGAATTTTCTAACACTTCTATTATTTGCCTGGGAATTACACACAGCTGTAAGCCAAGAAATCATACAAGCAGAAGCGATGATTTTTTTAAAGCATCAAAGCAAAGCATTAAATTCAATTAGAACTACTGCAGAATCCTTTGAAATTCTCTGCAGAGCTGGCCAGCTCCAGCATCCACACTGTCATTCCAGAAATAGCCTGACAGATATAATTCTGCCTACACCACCCTAAGTAGCACCATTCCCACCAGGAAGGAGGAGAAAACAGTCTTCTCCAACCTGCATCTCATGGCAACTTTTAATCCTCTCTCTGCACAGAAAACAAGCAGGAAAATTCAACCATTGTACTGTTCTTCAGCCTGCCTGGAACACCTAAACAAGAACTGACTGAAGACATAACTAATGGTAGCTGAAATAATTCAAAAGCTATATTAGAAATGAAGCTGTAGGACCAGTTCAGCTAAAATTTGCCTTTTGCTTCATCATCTCTCCATGATTCATAAAACATTTGGGGCTGCCGGCAACATTAATTATCATTAGTTTAGAGACAAAGTGGCTTAAAAATAAAAACTATTACATAGATATAGTCATATAAACACTCTCATATAAGTTCCAAAAGTGACTTTTTGAACAATTCTATTTGGTTTACAGTCTGATCCATGTTATTTAAACTTTTCATACTTATATTACTGCACTTGGAAAGCAAGAGGAAACACAGCAAGACCACTGTCAGAGTGGCCACCACATAATGACAGAGGTTCTGGGGCAGTAAATCAGACTACTTTTTGAAACACAGCAGGCAACTAAAAATTTACCATATTGAGATGTGTTTTCCAATTACCTCACCCATATGCTGACCTCCTGACAGAAAATTATGTGGGTCACGTTGTTTGAGTGTGTCAGTTAAAGGTGCATTTTTTAAGAGCCAAAGACACATGCTCTTCACACTGGTAGAGGAGCTAAATTTCATTAAGGCTTACTGTTACTTACTCCACTGGGATCTAGAACCTGCATGCCAATCCCAACAACTGCTAGCAAATGATCAATGGGAGAGCAAGTCTGACAGAACCTCAGTATACTACATATCAGAGTAATTTAAGTATTAGATGCTAATAAACAATTTCAGAGCAGTTGTGTAATACTACATCCACAACCCAAACTATTTCACTACTCATCAGGAATTTCATGTGGAGTGAGGAAAAAGCCCTAAGATAAAATTCTTCACACATCATTTCTTCAGTAGCTCAGAAAGACAAAAAATGTATTTTCTTACCTGCCAACCCAGTCAACAGCGATACCTTCCCCGTTGGGCACATCATCACTTATCACTGTCTCCTTATTTGTCCCATTTAGGAACATTCGTTCAATGACATTCCTCCCCACATCAATCCAGTATAACCTCTTTTCCACCCTGTCAAAGTCCAGTGCCACCACATTTCTCAGTCCTTGCAAAATGAGAGAGTAAGACTGGCCATCTGCTGTGAGATTTCTCAGATAGTAACGGTTGCTAAAAATAAGGTATGGGGAGATATTACTATTTTGCCGGCAACTTTTTCCATCAGGCTCCCGGATATAGCCTGGGGCACACTTACAGATGTAGGAGCCAGCTGTGTTCTCACAAATCTGGCTACATACTGATGGAGTTTCATTGCACTCATCAATATCATCACAAGTCCGTTTATCAGACATAAGTTTGTATCCGGGATGACAAGTACAGTAGAAACTTGTCTGTGTGTCTGTACAGTCATGATCACATCCACTGATTGAAGGGTCACTGCATTCATTTACACCTGGGAAAGGAAAGGAGTTCTATTCAAGGAGCCAGCTAGCAGAGTAATAGTGCAGTCACTTTCCAATGCCCTCTGTCTCTCTCTCCTTGCTACCACCTGAAAATGCTGAATGTGGATGTGGGCTGCTGTAATAAAGGAAAAAAGTAAACAACACAATCTAATATAAAATTATTCTACCACCTCTGAAGTCTGTCACAAAACACCGAGTGCAAAGTATGGGCTATGGCATATTTTGGAAATGCAAGGGCAATGTGTAACAATGTATGAAATACATTTTGTTTGTATCATTAGCTCATCAACACAGTCAGTTAAAGCAGCGCATGGTAAGTATGACTTAACTAAAGCAAAAACATTTAAAATTTACATTTCTTATAATTTTAATTTCTGAGAAACAGCCATGGAATAGATATGATTGGAATTAAGGAATTTTTTTAAGAGTGTATTTTATCAAAGGTGCCTAAGATTTTTAAATTAGACAATACAAATAAATGTATACATACCACATCCTTTTTCATCACTGTTATCTAAGCAATCATCCAACCGATTGCAGACTTTAACCAGCTCAATGCAGTTTCCATTGTCACATTTAAAATGATGGGGAGAACAGGTTGCTTCTGGTGTACTACAGAGATGTTCCAGCTCATCAGATTCATCACCACAGTCATTATCCCCATCACAGATGTAGGCTTTGGAAATGCAGCGCCCATTCTGACAAGTAAACTGGTGCTGTTGACACGGTTCATAGATGCATCCTCTTTCATCACTGCTGTCACCACAGTCATTCCGCCGATCACACCTGAAGAAGAATGAACACTCTCTTCAAATATAAGAAGGCAATCACTGTCTTCAGGGCAGATGAATATATACACTCTCCCAATTTTCAAAGAAGGTTGATATTTTTAGCTCCCATAGAAAAGACTTTCAGAAACTGGGGTGATATTGTATAGTCTGATCTTGTGAGTCCCGCTAATATTCCCTGTGTGCATAACAAGCTAGACAGAATCACCACAGGAGTGGTTACTAGTGACAATAAGAAGGATTAAATGCTAATGGTGAGCAATAGGAATATTAACAGAAAATTCTAGAGCTTTTTCAAGTCAAAGCTAAAGCACAAATGCAGAGCAGATAAACAGTTTCATTACAACATGTATATCTAATTACAACTAAATGGTGTGAAAAAAAGGTTAAATTAGCCCTTCACAATTAGCAATTTTGAGAATCTCTACAGCTGCTTGGGAAGTTACAAACCTGTATGTGCTACGGATGCACAAGCCATTACTACAGGTAAACTCATTTTCTGTGCAAGATCTTCGTGTGCAGTTCTGGTGTTCATCAAGAGCATCACTGCAGTCAGCATCACCATCACAGACCCATGCCCGAGGAATGCACCTCCTGAGGGGAGGTCGATTGTTGGCACAAGTGAACTCTGCTGCTGTGCAGTTGCGGTTTGCTGAAGGAAAAGCACATCCACTAACCAAGTTACACTCTGTGTATGTGACACCCTCCTCCACCACCCACACAGACAGCTTGGATATCCACCATAATCCACAACAGAGCCATGTCCTGCTGCACATGCAGAGATAGATACCACTGTATCTTCTCACTGACAAACTGCACATTGCCTTTCGTGGAGGCTGAGTGGGAGCTAAAGCATTCCTTAGGCAATCCTGACATGTGCAGAAATCTGCATCTTACTGGATTCTCAAATAAACTTTTTCAGCCAGATTTTCTGGGAGCTGAACAGCCTCTATTCCCTATTTTGTTCAAGGTATTCTGTGCTCCAGGGAGCAAGCAGAGGTAGAAATATTACAGTTAATAAGGGCAAGGACTACAAGTATAACCAGCTATTCTTGAAAGAATCAAGAAGCAGGACCAGTCTTGGTGAACCTCCTTCCCTTTGTTCACCTTCTGAACAGATACACTTATTTTGTTCACTAATTTTTAAAGATTTTAAGCCACAAACATGTGGTTATTAATATGCACAAGGTGCAGTGCATGATCACTAGGGAGTACCTCCACTGAAGCCGCTCCAGCTGCCCAGATCACACACACAACCAGGTTAATTATATCTCCATTTCAACTCAACAATTCAAAGAAGAATAACTGCAAAATTAAAACAATGGTTTTTTGGGGTTTTTTTACTAGTAAAATATTCAATTTAGATTCAATATCATGAAAAGGATGGTATAGAAAGATTGTACCTCATGCTTAATGTGCACCTTTTATGGGGTAGAAAAATAGGCAGTGTTTGGGGGTTGGTTGTTTTCTAAAAAACATCTGCAGGACAAGGTGCAGTATCTACTTGTATTAACCACCTACCACAATTATGTCTTTGATCCTCATCGCTCATATCCCCACAGTCATTATCACCATCACAGATCCACGTTGCTGGGATACATCTGCCATCATCACATCTGAACTGGTCACTCGAACAAGTCCGCATTTGGGGCACTTAAAAATGAACACAATCCTATGTTTGTTAAACTAACCTGCACTGCCATGAAATCTACTGAGGACTAGTTCAGTCAGAAGCTTAGGACAGTGAAATGTAAAATGAAAGCTTAATTGTAAAATAGTTAATGTATAAGATGCAAAACATTTTCTTAAGCTAAAGATGCAACTCCAATAATGTGCAAAGCGAAACCACAGAAGAATCTTTCCTTGTGTTATTCTTACTTTTACAATGAGAATAATAACTATGTTATAATATCAATTGTCAGTGAGTTCAGTTAGCTCCTTCTCTTCTTCCCTGGATATCACTGTCCTTTTTTTCACCTCCTACCCTACTCCTCTGCTTATTCCCATCAGCTTCTATTGAACATACAGGATTTTTTTACTGTAATACTATGATACCCATATACTGTGTCAACACCATTCTCCTCTGCATCCCACATTCCTTTTTTCCCCAAATGTAATACTGCATGCACACTTTCTGAACAGCATGGCATCTGCTTTTATATGCAAAACAATACCAAAATACTTGCTATTTTTTGCCATTTGATTCACTACCATCATAGTCTTACAGGGATAGGAGATTATACATTAAGAGTATTACAATTAGTTGTTGCAACTAAAACCTTCATATTTCATAGACAGCTTTAAGGATTTAAAACTCAAATTACTCAGTGACTCAGTTTAGCGAGAGTGAATAAAACCCAGAAGATACTTATTTTCCACCTAGTCTGGATTAAAGCTTCTGCCTACAAGACAAAGTATTGATTTGTCATAACCCATCATGTTGTATCTTCTGAGTGCAGACTTACCACAGGAGGCAGGTTCATCAGAGCCATCAGCACAATCTATTCCTTGATCACAGTACCAATGGGCAGGAATACAACGTCCCGATGTGCAACGAAACTCACTATTTGTGCAAGTCAGAGAGACTGGAAGAAAAAACCTATGCATGACTTCTTTTTTTCCCCCCTACCCTTCCAACTTGTTTTAAGTTGCTTTTGAGTCCATGTTATGCAAAAAATATTACAGTCCCCAAAAAAGAAAGAGAAAAAATTATGCTAGGAAGGATGACTTTTCTCAGCCTCTCTGGAAAGAGTTCATTGTACAAACCAGCTTGATATTGGTACGCAAAAGAATGTGCTTGATTTTCTCCCTGGGCATACGTATCAGCTAGTAAGTAGACAGAATTTGCCCTGGAAATAAGATTGCATGCAGCAACTGTAGATATATTCTACATCTATGCTTGAGATTTGTGCACAGGAAAATGACCAAATTCCAGTGCACTCATTTCTCCAGTGCTCAAACCAGGAATAACAGACTCAGTGCTCTACAGGAAATCAAAATGTGCACTAACGAAGTAATATCTCATGGTAGAGAATTTTCCTTCCAGCAATTTTTCTTCACTTGCTGGTAGGAATCTTTCCTTACTGGCAGTGAAGAACAAACCGTAACACTGAGTAGTTCCAGCTCAGCATGCTGCAAGTACTCTCTGCACCTCAGCCAAGCCCCTTGATCCTGGCATGTATAAAGGGTTTTGACAATTTCTTCAGCAGTTACCAATATTTTCCTGTACCCTCTGATGGTTTCAAAATACCAGAAGGATTAAGTCTGGCCTTTTAAGTTGCTCTTCCCTGTGCCTTTAATGATGGAAAACAAGGACAGTTAACTGTTTCTCATTAACATCTTGGTGTTTCTTTCATCTCTCATTCTCTCTCTCCCTCTTCCTTGCCCTTCACCACTTCTCAATTTATGTAATTCAGCAGGGACATAAACAGTAGAAGGGACAAAGCACACCTTTGACAAGTAGAACAAGGCTCACTATAGCCACATATTCTTGACACATTGGTGTCCATAGATAAAAGTGGCCCCATTTTGGCTACAAAAACTGAACTCATATTTAAAAAAACTCTGGCATAGTTAGTTCAAGGCACATACCTTTAGAAAAAATAGTGAAAGCAAAAATTATCTACTCAGACAATACTAAAACTAAATCACGACCTGAAAATATCCATTATATTTTACAAATTGATCCATAGTATTTCATATGGGAAAACTACTACCTAACTTCTACCTAATAAAAATGTCCTAGCAAAGTTAATCTGGTTTGTAATTAAGGCTGATTGAAAACTAGGCACTTCCATATCCTAACTGGAAGATACAAGAATCAAATCAAGATAGAAGACACAAAATCAAATAAAGAACATATCATATGCTAAAGTATAACCACATGAAAGAGCTAAAAGAAATTTGAGACCATAGACAAATTCATTCAGTTAGAAGGAAGAATATTCCAATGTTAAAGTTATGGAAAAAGACAGCTCTCTATAATACTTAAATGCCAAACACCTTGTAAAACAATAAAGAATACAGACCAAAATAAGCAAAAGGAACAATCTTCAAATGCTATATTAAAACTCTGCAAAATTTATCATCTTTTTTATCCAATGAAACCATTATTTAAATAATTATAATACAATAGTATCATGTATATATAACTTCAGTATTACAAAAGTAGATGCTTTGAGAACAGTTGGAGTTACATTAAAAGAAAAGAGCAGTGGAATAAATTACAGAACTATCAGAGAAATAACACAGGCCCTTTAACTCTCTTAACTTACCACAGTGAGTAGGACTCTCATCACTCATATCTCCACAGTCATTATCACCATCACACAAGTACGTTCGAGGAATGCAAATATTTGTGCTTTGACATTTTGTAAAACCAGACTGGCATGTACGCTCCGCTTTAAGGAGGGAGGAAAAAACCAAAAGTGCTTTAGAGCTATTTTAAACACTGTTATGCCGTTATTTTCATGAACTGCAAAAGTAGCCAATATTGAACTAATCACAGTTTACATCTTAAAGAAAACAAACAACTGATAACTTTTATAAGGCGAGTAATTTTAAACTGTGCCATTATGGGATCCTAATATACGCTCCGGATTATTAAATATAGTATAATTAATATAGCATGACACAAAGTAAAAGGCCACTGTCAAATTCCAGGCTAATCCTGCAAAAACATAAACCCTGAATCCAAGTTATCTGAAATAATATTTTTGAAATGTTATTCACAAGAATTAACATTACATACTGCATGAGCATTTGTTGCTTCAAGGCAGACTACTTACAGCAACATTTATTATGTAATATCTTAGGGTGTTCCAGAACATGATTTAGCAACTCCATTTGCTTCAAACAGCACTAAACAGTATGTAATGTAAATTTAAAAAACTTTTGTCCTTCTTGCTGGTTTTGTCAGATTTCTTCACATAAAACCACATTTCCCTCTTCCTGTCTAGACAGTCAGACACCAACAGGCACTAGGTACTAAGGCTCAACTTACGACAATTCCTCTCATCTGATGTGCCATTGTCATAACAGTTGTTTACTCCATTGCAGACATACTGAAGGGATATACACCTTCCATTATTGCAAGTAAATTCCGTGAGGGAGTCACAGGTTCGGAACAAGCAGCCAAGCTCATCACTGTTATCCCCGCAGTCATTGTAGTGATCGCAGCGGTAATGATAGGGTACGCATCGCCCATTGCCACAGGTGAAAGCTGTTGGCTGACAAGTATGGAAAGCTGCAGAAAATAAAAAAGAAAAAAAAAAGTGCATAAAATATAATCTAAGTTCTCTGACAAAGTAACAAGTAAAATCACAATATTTTTACCTGCCAGAGCAAACACAGCTGCAAAACGGACTGCATGAAAAGTAAAATACATATTTAAATTAAAAAATTAGAAATTGCCTATACATGACAAAAATTCAATACTACAGTGCTTCTGGATTCTAAAGCAAACCACTAGTCTTTCAGACCTCAAATCTGTGAGCAAGCAAGGGATTGTATCTAAACTACAGCCATAAGATCGATGAATATAAAGCCATAAAAGTGACTACAGAACAGGCAAGCAGAGTATCCATTCTAAAGCAGCTATTTTAAATGCTTACCACACACACTTTCCAACTCATCACTGCCATCACCACAATCATTGTCATTGTCACATTTCCACCGCTCAGAGATACAATGTCCATTAAGGCATGTGAAGAAACCAGTATCACACCTGGTACCGTTATCCACAATACAGTGTTTGTTGTTATTGGCTAAATACCAGCGACCTTCAGAGGGGCACTGACATTCTGCACCAGCTGGACCTAAATTTATGTTTGACAGATTAAAAAAAATTAAAATAGGACACAACAAAAAGGACACAAATTTAACATTGATGTTTCATATAGACCTCCATGAAAGTGTTCACAGCTGTAACACTGGAAAAGGCAAAGCAATTTTCATAATTCCTATACAATCCATTTGCTTAGATAGTAGTGTGGTGACTTAGCCAGACTTTTATCTCAGTTAAGCATATGCAAACCCATTAAAACCCACAAAAGTTATTTCAGAGTTCTTTAGAGGAACTGAGATCAGAATTTGGAGTATCTTAGTACTTGCTTGTTGTCCAAATGCCCTTAGTGGCAGCAAGATGGCATGTTATGCTTTCAAATATCACAGCTATATCCACTGAGACTTTATCCCTCAAAATCAAAACAGGTGTTCAAAATTTCTTGTAATAGACAAACTGCTCTTCTCAAAATTAATGAGAAGTTTGAGTTGTTTTCAGGCAAGATAGATCTTTACTGGTATTTAAGATGCTACTAATGAAAACAGGCACTGAATTACTTTTTCAAAGTCAAGGATCACAACTTCCAAAAATCTACAACACATGAAACAGCTTTGTAACACTTATGTAAAGAAATAGCAACCATAAATTTTTAGAATGTCTTGTAGGAAACATCTGATTAATAAGAGCATATACTCTTAAGGTAAGCATATCCTGCAGCACTCACTTCATATTTCACCCAAGGAAAGTTTAAACCCCAGAAAAAAATGGTTTGGCTTAAGTTTGGTTTAAGAGAAACCCATAATTTTCACTTGCAAGGATTCTCAGACAAGATTTCACAACCCCTAGGTGTGTTTGTGAAACACCATGATCTTAAAAGGCAATTATTTTGATTGCATTTATAAATAAAGTAGATATTAAAAATTTGTGAACACTAAGAAATATTTCAGCTGTCCCCATGTGACTAGAATTGTTATAATCTAAAGTCTAATACAGACAGGAGTAATAGCTTACAGTCATCAAGCATAACAGCTTACCTGGTGCACAGATGTGACTGCAGCCACCATTGAACTGGTTGCAAGGGTTCATACACTGCTGCTGCTTACTTTTTGCCCAGACATGAATATCCATTGGTCTTTGTGGAAGATTCATGATCATTACAATCTGATCTGAACCATCATACTTATTAGCTCTGTAAATGCTTCGTGTGTTCCAGTCTGTCCAATATATGTGCTGATCAAACACTGTCATTGCAAATGGATGCAGAGCAGTGCTAACAATTACCTCACGATTTGTACCAGTGAGAGAGCATCTCTCAATCTTCTGCCTACAATAACAAAGAAATTATTACATCCTAAAGTCTTTTAACTTATGTATAAAACCAAGCTCTAATTAGTCTGGCAACTGACATCCAGCATTTCAGTAGTGTTCACCAATATCTCGGGTGCTGCTTATGTTCCCCCAAGTCCATTAACTAAAGTTTGAAACAGAAAAGTGTACGTTCCATTTGACATCCTGAATTCCTCTTAAAACAGACATCCCATTACAAGTGCCTTGCCCTCCTGCATGCAGATAAATCCAACAGCCACCTTCTTCCCAGAAGATTCCATAGAGACACAGGCCATGGGATTTATATTACACTACAGAGAACACTCTTCTGATACAAAAAAAAGTCTGAAAAATAACCTCTATGCTGAAGGAATCAGAGGGGAAAGGTCTGATTGCTGCAGTGGTTTCTCTGAGACCATGGGTAAATTTGAATGCTTAGAAAACAAAACCATTTTTTAAAACTTTCCTGCTGATGGAAGAAATTCTGTAGCATAAATTCAAGGTAGAGCTCTGCCTGGTAGGCAACAGCAAGAATATGAGGCCCAATTCCACAGGTGATAGTCATTAACTATGAACAATGAATACTGTAAAATGTGTACTGCAATTGTATTTGTTGGAGAAGACACTTATGAAAATCCTGAATTGCATGTAAGACAGACTGACAGCGGGTGCAAGTGCATAAAGCAGAGAACTACACTGTGACATAACTTCTTATTGCACAGCAGTTTCACAGCAATATTAAAACTTGACATTGCATTGCTACTAAGTAACTCCTAACATTCTATAATGTCAAGTGCCAAATTCAACTGAAAGGCTGAAAATCAGCTAAGAAATGAGGAAAAATAAATAGAGCTATTAAAATATTAACTAAATGTAAACCAACAAGTGTGTTTTCAATACATACAGATTTGCATCAGCCCAGTACAGCTGCTGTTCTTCATAGTCCAGGGTAAGTCCATTTGGCCATACTAAGTTTGTGCTCACAATGGGTGTTCTGAAGTTTCCTCCAAGTGTAGCTCGTTCAATCTTTGCATTTGAACTCCAGTCAGTCCAATACATATACCTGTCAATAACATAATTATATTTTCATAAAACAAAACTCACAAACTCTGCTTTTGGTAGCATTTCCACCCTCATGTCCCTTACTGAAGTGTACATTGCAAAACTACAAGAAAAGATCTTCTTCCTCTATTTTGGCTCGCATTGACGAGGGAGTCTTCTAGAGGGATCACTGGGGTCCACTGCAGTGAACTTCAGAAAATTTTTTCCAGCTCCTATGTGAATTCACTAACGTCAATTAATCTCTTTTTTATCTTTCTTAATTATAACACAGCATAACTGGTAATGAAATTAAAAGCACACTATCATACAGTAGTGTCCCCATCCTCTCAGGAAATGTTGATACTGAAACAAGAATTCTTCTGAGGCATTCAAGGGATACAACAGAAAAAGGGTTAGGGTTATAGGAAGTCTCTGGCAGCCTTTGTCAAGGTCTAAATTGTAGTTTCACCTGCAGTTAAAACCAAGTGCAACACATACCCTCTGCAGGGATCTAATACAATGGCTCTCGGCCGGGGCACACGGGCAATCACGGTGCGGTTTGATCCATCCACAGCCATCGAGCTGATGGTCTGATTGAGGTAGTCGCTGTAGTAAACTCTGTTGTTGATCCAGTCAAAGGCTATGCCATCGGGAGTCCCCAGGTCTTAGGCACATGCAAGCAAACACACACAATCTCAGCATGGTTTCCTGAGATACTTCAGCACTCTTCATCTATTATAATTTGGCTACACTGAAGACTTCTTTGAAATGCCATTGGCACCAGTGCAAATCTGTCCATTCAAAAAACTGGAGTAGTAATACTTGGGAATCAGGCAGACCTGGGTATATAACAGTGTTACAAAGACATTTCCCTCACATAGATTTAAGTTCTGCTTGCTATTCTTCATGTAGCAGGAATCCTCCCTTACTCCATTATATTAATTTATTACATATAATTTTAATTTATTCTGTACCATTTTATATACAGAATAATATCTATCCAGTTTTATATTTCCATATCATTGGGATCAAGATAAAATAAGAATCTCAAAAAAGGAAAAAATGAGAAAGAAAAAAGAGCATTTTATTAGATATCTTAACTAAGTGGTCAACCTTGACCTTTAATATAAAAATACCTAGGCTAGTGGTAGGTGCTGCAGGTCATTTTTTTTTAATATCTGATTAATTTCTACTATATTTCAGTGCACTTACCAGATGCAATTACAGTTGGAGAGCTAATTCCTGAGTAAATACTAACATAACTGATTCTTCCTGTTCCTGAAGGGTAACTTTGTGTAAAATATATTCGGTTGTTTATGCTGTCAAAATCCAGGGCCACAGCAGTTCTTAACACATTGACTGCGCGGAAGGGAGGACTGTGGTTTTCTGGATCTAGGTGGATACTTCTGAGGCCGTTTTCAAGAGCAAAAATCAGGTAATCATCTGTTGAAATGGAACATCTCTTGCCATCGCTGCCTAGTGTTCCAAAGGCACAACCACATTTCGGTGTCTGAATGTCAGGGAGAGCAAAACAGAGGTGAGAACAACCTCCATTGTTGTCCAAACAAGGATTGTTGTTGACATCAAGGGGAGAACGTGACTGGAAATTACTGTTGTAAATTGTAACATCCCTCAGCCAATTAATGTTATCTCTTATTACTGTTGGCTGATCAGTATTGCCTGGCTGCTTGCTGGCCTGGAAGACTTTTTTCAGGTTTCGATCCACCCAGATCATGGAATTGCCGAAGATAGTGATACCATATGGAGTTGGATAGCGACTGCCATAACGCACAATTTCAACATCACCACCATCGGGCTGAATTCTTGCAATCATATCTAAGGAATCGTCCACCCAGTAAACATTGCCATTGCTGTGATCTATGGCCAACCCACGAGGTGTGACAATGCCCTCAGACACAAGAACTGTTCTGTTGGTGCAGTCAAGAAACGCACGTTCGATCTTTGGATTTTGCCCATAATCAGCCCAGAAGAGATATCTGTTTTTTGGGTCAACTACTATGTGCCTTGGCATGTCTATGGTAGTTTTCAGAAGCACACGGCGATAAGTTGTGTTTAAACGCAAAACTTCTATAAAAGTCTCTGTCAGGAAGGCATTTGTAAAATAAAGATTTCCTGTATACAAAAACCAAAACAAAACAAAACAGAAAAGCAAAAGAGAAAGTTAATATTAGCATCAATACCTGAGAAACCCAAGTTGCTAAGACACCAAACCACAAAATGAATAGCCATCATAAATATGTTAGTACTTGGATGCATAAGGTATTCACCTACCATCAGATGAATTAGAAAGAAGACAGCCAAATTGACAGTAGACAATTAATCTAAATTCTCATGGATGGCCATGGGTATCAGTAGTACAGTTGCCTTTTAAAACACACAACTATAAAGTCCATGTTATGGCACAAGACTGTATACAGGAACTAAATTAAGTGTTTACAGCAGATGATTATTCTAAAACTCATCCCAACAAGCCTATCAATCAACTGAAGAACTTTTGCAAAACATATATACAGTACATATATATATACAAAACTAAAGTATTAATAGTAATTGTTGATTAATACATTCTGAAGAGTTAATATTTTAATTAATCTCTAATATGTTTAAATAGGAACAGGAAGTGCACATGTGGAAATTATAGATCAAAGATAAATATTTCTTCTGCTTTTTTTACTTTTCATTATAACTTATAATATGTGTACACCGGAATCTGAGGGTAGATAAAAAGTCCTTTCTTATTTACAATGTCATAAGACAGGTTTTGTGCATTCCTCTCTGGTACATGCTTTCACAATGGTAGTTCACAGCTACTTACAAATGTACAGACAAGTGCAGAGGCCTAAGACAAATATTAAAGCATCAGGAGAGAAAAGGCTCTGTACATCTTCTCTGATAAACTTTCACCTTTACAGATATATATAAATAAATGTAAGAGCCATTCATTACTCCCTCTTATTTTAAAATTAGTCCATTAAACCACAAGCTAGAACCATGGTATTTCCATTCAAAATAGTTCCATTAGAATCTGCTTATGTTAGCCTAAAAATTTTATAATATGTAAAGAATAACATTCTCCTAAATTCAGCTGTGCTTACCTGCTACCCAGTCAATTGCAATGCCACGGATCCCATTTCGTCCTATTCCATTTGTAACAACATTTCTAAAATAAGAACCATCAGGTTTAATTTTACGTATTGCATTCTGAGAAGAAACTGTGCTACTGAAGTCACACCAGAAAATGAAACCAGAAGGCATGTGAACATCCACATGAAGTGCATTTCGTCCTGAAATATTTTGAAAAGTATTAATTAATGATTCTTTTATAGAAACTAAATTCTTTAAAGTATGTGCTATGTTAGAAAGAAATGCCAAAATACCAGGCATGACAAGATTTTTTCCTATTATAATTTTCACATACCTCTTCCTGCCAGTGGTACCATGGCTTCAGAGTGATCTGATGTCTCTAAACTAAATCCTTTAATTGCAGAGAGCATAGAAACAACTACAAATGAACTGTATGGGGAACAGGTTCTGTTATCAGGATTTAGCTGAAAGCCAGTAGCACAGGCACAGGTGAATAATCCACCAGGTACAGGCAGGCAAAGCTGCTGGCACACTCCAATATTATTACTGCAGCCATTTGTGGAACCGGCAGAATCTGCAAAAGACATACATGGCAAAACAAAAATCTCAACTGCATCATCACAAACACCCATAGATATACACCCAAATGCATATAGTTGCATAGTATTAACAATCAGCTGACAAAAATAAAGATCCTAATCAGAATACATTTTAGCACAGATGTGATAGCAATGGGTTTACTGGTCTCTTGTCATCTAAGATCAATGGGGCCAACAGCCAGATAAAACAAATTTGAAGCTAAAGTAACAAAATTTCTTAGTCAACACAACTTTAATAAAACTACATGAGCCAGTAGATGCCTTAACTAGATGGTGGAGCATCTCTTTACCAAAACCAGGCAAAATGCTGCTGACACTTTTCCTGTAAGCCAAATCAAAGCATATCCTTTGAAAGAGCAACCATTCTGTCTCTAAGGAAAGTTCAAGTTTTTGCAAGTTGAATATCCTGAAACATCTCTCTACAAATACTCACTGTCTCTGTAATACACTCGTAGGCTCTTCAGTCTTGGGACATTATCTCTCAGTACTACTTTGTTTGCACCGGTGGCCTTGTCAACTCGTTCAATTACTTCATAATCTCGATCAGTGTAGTACAGAAAGGTACCGTACACAGCAACTCCCCAGGGATGAGAAAGATGAACCACGAGAGTCACACGATTTGTACCATCCAAATTGCCTCTCTCGATCTAAGAAATCATTTTAAAGATTAGGATTATATTTCCTATAGCAACAGTTCAGTGTTATAAAACAAAAATGCAACGCATGATACTAACATCTCTTTTGTGCATGAAATCTTTAGGTACAAGGTAGGACGGAAAGGCAAGCAGTATATGATTTCTGATCTTATACTTTTGATAGTATTTAATAATAACTATCTAGATTTTGCTTGGTCCTGCAACTCCCATTTATAAAAGAAAACTGAAGTAACTAAATCACTCATGTGAACCATAGATGCAGAGACAGGTAAAGAAGCAATTATTAAAAATATATCTCCTACCATTCCTGTGCTTGTGACAGCCCAGTACAACTTTTGTTCCTTAATGTCAATGGTAAGAAACTCTACATGGTCCAGGTTGCCAGTGAAGAGAGTTTGTATGCTTGAGCCATCCATGTTTGCACTGGCAATCTTTGCTGGGACTCCACTGTCAGTTCCCTGGTCTGTCCAGTACAGCTTCCTGTAACAGACATTAGCAGATCTGTTAGCAAAACTAGAAGCAAGAGAAATCAATGGACCAGAGTCGCTTGAGCATACGCTTAAAACCAATTCCTCTGTCAAACACTTCAGCACATGCTGAACAGAGCTCATGCTGAATCAAACCACAGTTAAAAAGAGCTTATTTGAGAAAGAGAAGAATGCTTGTTCTCTCAACAAAGAGAAACACCTGCTTCTCTTGAAAGAGAGGAATGCCTCTTAAATAATTTTTAGAAATCCATAACCTCGCCTATTTTGTCCCATGATACCATCAGCAAGTAAATGAAGTAGAGTATTATGACCATAACATAAAGGACTCCTCCTTATAATAATAATTCTGTTTCACAGATGGCTGCAACATTTCAGAGTGAGTTTGGTTTCAATTTTCAATTAAAACTACAGAATTAGAAAAAATCTAAATGAAACAAAAAAAAGGCAAATTATTCTTTTTGGGAACAAGCAGCAAAATTATATTTAGTGCTATACTTTTTGACATGCGACATTTTTCCCATGTAATACATCTTTCTAGGCTCAAGTCAGACATCACAAGATATTTTACAGAAAGACTTTGGAGTACTCTTTATTCTGGGTTCCCATTTCTCAGGGATTTTTTTACAATCATAATATTCTGAGATTTTCTTTTACATTAAAAAATGGTACTATACAAGCATGTTGTAAATTAAGGAGGATGAACATCTATGTAATAATTTAGGAAGCTATGCACTTATTTTTTACAGCTTAAAAAGAGTAAATAAATTCTGTCCAAATACGAAACAAACCAAACCATGTCAAATCCAGGATGAAAACCCTAAAAAACAAGAAAAATATGGAGAATATATTCATGAGCAAATAAACAGCAGTTCTGGAAATTTACCCTCTTGCTGGATCAACTGCCAAACCAATTGGTGTGCCAGCTCCCAGAGAGGTGCCATCATTGGTAATCAGTGTTTTCCTGTACATTATGTCACCATGCAGCTTCAGGACCTATGCAAACATTGAACTTATCAGATCATGCAATATAGAACTTACAGTGCATTTTCAAATTACAGGAATGAAGCCTAAATCAACATGGAGTTGAAATTGCAGAAGACTTTCTTGAATACCATGAAGAAAAAGCACATTGTTCTGTACTCTAACCACCGCCTTTCTCTAACATGCACCCCTTGAAAGAGCTGCTTGCAGCTAAGAACCTGCCTATGATAACAAGGAAGGCTCCTAAGCATAAAACAATTTATCTTTCAGTTTCCATAATATCTTCAAGGACTGAATGGGTAGATGAAATTCTGATTTAGGAAGTATCCCGTTTCATTTGCTCAAATTAGCTGCCTTTTAATTTAATAGTAGGCATTTATATTTTGGAACAAGAACTAATTACTGGGTTTATTCACAGTCATTACTATATAATATATTACTTGTCCTCCATTTCCCTACTCTGAATGACAATTTTATCATTCACATACCATGAGACTGCTTGTCTCTAGAAAGCTACATGATACATTATCAAAGCATTTGGGAATGGATCTTACTGCATTCAAGGGCAGCATTCCTTTACTATCAGGGGCATTGCATTCGGATCATTGATTTGAAGGAAGGATAATACCAGAAGTAACTCTAGTCATCATAGTGTTAAACACACCTGTGTGTTAAACACTAGAAGCCTAAGGCATTGTAGGGAGAAAACAAAAAAAGAAATTTATACACAAATAAATTTTGCAGGGTAGATCTATGCACAAATAAAGTGTCCAGAATATATCACTTTCAATCTTTTTGACTATGTTTAAATTTAAGTTTCTGTTCAAGTTTGTGAAGTATTTTTCTACTGACAGATTACACTTTAAAGTAAATCTAATTTAAGTTTTTCACGAAATAAATATTACTAATTTTAACCTGTATACATAGCAGTGAAAAATCTAGCCTCTTATTTTCCAATTGTCCCTCTTAAATAATTACCTCAATTGACTGTGTCCCTGGGTTCGTGTAATACAGGTTTGCAGATATCCAGTCTAGTGCCAGACCAGTAGGAGCACCAATAACAGCTGCTGGAGCAAAAACTGTCCTGTTGGCTCCATCTGACCTCACTCTGTGAATTTCACCCTTGGAAAGAAAAATAACAAAAGTTTAAAAAGTGTCAAGAGCAGAAAACACTCTTCTATTCCAACTACACTAGCACTTCTTTTATACTGCAATCATTTCTAATCACAGTTCTAGGCAGAAGGCAGCAGAGGCAGAGATAGGGCAGAACCAGGAATATAAAATGGAGAACAGGAATACAGAAATATCTTTTTTGCAGAGGGTGTTCCATCACTGACACAGGTGTCTCAGCTCTGTTTGGGAGCAACCGAAGCCTGAGGCCTGCAGGTCAGGGGAACAGCTGGGAGGCACAGCCCAGAGGCACACCTTTGGCAGGCCTTGTCAAGACCCACCTAAAGCAGACCTAACACCTAACACTTGCCCTGTGAAGGCACCTGCCATTCCACTTAGCAGGATTTAACTTGCTGATAATGGATGTATTAGCCCTTGACTGCCCACACTATTGTATATGTCAGCTGTGTCTGCTGGCTGACATCTGTCAAGAATATTTTTTCAGACTGCAGGGAAGATGAAACAGATTCCCAGGTACTTAAGTAATTTCTCGGGCAAAGATTTGCTTAAATAGGTCTATTTAACTACTTCATTGAACTAAACATTCTAACTCTAAGAACAAATGATTAAACAAAATGTAATTTCTTTATTAGTGGCATAGAATACACTTTAAAATTAGTTCTTTTAAAAATTGTATTTACTTCAGAGCTGCAAAATGTAAAGAAAGCAGATTGGGAAAAAAAACCCAAAAATCTTGTGTGGATGAAACATAACAAGTTTGTGTTAATTGTTTCTGTTAAAACATAATTACAGAAATCTCCTTATCTACCATCATATTTCTCCAAGACCTAATTATTGCTTTTCTTGACAAAAAGAATTGTTTTTAAGTTTCCAAGAGTGAAGACATATTGCAGAATCAGTAGTTTCCTATCACATCGGTCTCACAGACTACCATAGATTTTTTCCTTTTGAAGTGTCCATTCACAAAAATTATGTAATTTTTTCCCCTTTTGTTTTTTGTGACAAGTTAGCCTTATAGAACACACATAGTTTCTTAGTTCATGACCAGCAATAAAAGCAATTAGTCAAACAATTATAAATAACTACTAAAAATTAGTTCAAATTCATTTTTAAATCTATAAGCCTCGCATGTGCTACCTGGAAATTCTTGTGAGTTTGCAACCATCTATTTAAAGAAAAAGATGCTTCTTTATGATGTCAATTCATTAAGTGCTCAGACTAAATGCACATACATTCATTCTAATGCTAAGTGTCACTGTGTCCAATGCACTGCTCCCATGGAGAAGTGCTCTGGCTGTGTTTGCAGAGCTGACTGCTAAGTCAAGAGAGCAGAGAGAGCAAACTACAGCACAGCAGGGCTGAGAGCATGGGTCTGTCAATGCTCTCCAGTATTTCCTCTTCATGTCTCTGAGCCAGGAAAAAACATGAATCAGATGTTCCTGCTGACAAAAATAAGAACTACTTTACAAAAGACACAAAGCTTCTTTACTTGCCCTGGGGGAACAACCAACAAAATAAGAAAAAATTTTGAAAAAAAAAACCCACCACACCACACCAACAAAAAGAAATGCTAACATATTTCAGTCCAAAATACTTCTCAAAAATAAAAAAGGTTTTAATTTAGTGCAAATTTTGAACACAAATACTAACTTACTGGATTTTCAACCCAATAAATCATCTGTTCAGAGTCATCAAAGTCAACATCAACACCATTTTGAACTCCTGCTATTGGAACCATAGCATCATTTGTCTTCTCCTCAGGGTTCAGAGAAATTCCATAAATTATATTATCTCTTACAGCAATAAGGAAAGGGTGTTCAACTGTGAAAACAAAGAGTAATTCAGAGTTGCTTCTGGTCAAGAAAAAGGCATTATGATATGCTTTTGATATGCTTTCGCCCTCCCACCCAAAAGTTCCCTGATGCTGAGAATGGCTCAATATTACCAGTGATGTTTTGAAAACACTTACAAGAGGTTTGTTCCCTCACTAGGAACAAGGTTATCAGTTATTTAAACTGCTGTAACATTTTAAGTTTCAGCACTGTGCAATCACAAGGCAAATTCTTGTGATTGAGCAGAAGGAAGTAAATAAGGCAGGATCACTCACTGCCAAACAAAAGAAGGATATTTATGCAGCTGCTCTAAGCTGCTTTTTCAAATCTTTGAGAAGGGGAACCAGCCAAAGCTCTGAGGATTCTGCAGGACCTGCCTGTGATAGGTTCTAATGCATATTAAGCAGGACCCACAAGCATGGAACAACATCACAGGGCAACTGCTGATCATTATTACAAAATATAACTGCAGAAATGTTTTCTGGTTTTATCCCTAAGGGAACAGACATACTCCCTTTTGGTATATTTATTTTTAGGTAAACTTGTACCCTTATGCTTAAATCTTATTAACAAAGGGCAATGCATTGGGTGATCTGAGAAAGTGCATCAGAGAGCTGCAGAGTGAGAGTCAGCAACTGCATTTCTCATCTGCTAGGGACTAGGGGAAGAGAATCTCCTGAGCACAGATTCCCTCCCCTTTTCCTTGTGCTTTGGTCTTTGGAGAACAAATCCTACCCTCCTCTTCCCACAGGCACAAGCTACCACTTAACAGGGAACTGGGCTGTAGAAGTAACCCATTGAATCTTTTATAATAGATCAAATACTTGGCTGGTTGGTTTGGTTTTGATTTTCTTTACTGGCTGCTTAACACCTTCATATAAATTTTGCAGTAAAAAATCTGGCACGAAAAACCACAAAACACAGCATCACTGCACCTCTCAAAATCTCATTCATATACTGCCCTACCTCTCATGCAGTTCCTGTTATCAGGAGAAAGGATCCATCCTGAAGGGCAAGCACAGGAAAAAAAAAGTGGTCCAGATGAAGAAAGTAAGCAGAGATGGCTACAGGGGGATGATGCACAGGAATTAATACCTGAAAATAAGAAAGGAACTATTAGCAGCTATAACAATATAAGCAACTAGAGACAATATTCTCATTGCTCCTGACATTAACCCAGAACTAAGAAAGTTTTGCTATTTTCTTAAAATTAAAACAATGAAATTATTTCTAAGAACCACAAGGAATACAATATACTTGTGACAGGATACAATTTCCCATGGAAAACCAGTACATTATCATAGTAATCTTTGCAATTTTTATGCATCACAAAAAAAGCTTTCAAACTCTATTTCAAACTTTTCTTAACTGCATGAGGAAACCTGTGGGATTTGCAGTCCTTGATTGTAATAACCCTTCTAGATGGAGGATTTAAATTATTTGCTGAAACTTCTTAGAGAAACTAAAGAGAAAATAGTTGCAATGTCTTACTCAAAGATAGTGGGAATTCAACACCAAATTTCTTAGCTCACTTTAAAACTGTGAATCGAAAGTTGTAAAATGTAAAAAAAAGACACTGAAAATCTCTCCTGACTGCTATTATTACTATACACTAAAATTCAATCTAAACCACTTCCACAAACTTGCTACTGTACAAGATTTTTCAGAATGAGTAATCTTCATAAGAAAACAAAAATCAGATTTTGAGTACATCCTTAGCAAAGGCAGCAGACTTTACTCTAAAAAGCTTGGAAGTTCCAGGAATTTACACAATTGTTACTAATATAAAAACTAACAAGAACTGAAAACAAATTAACATGACAATAAAATAATGGCATAAACTCAGAACTCAAACTGTAAGAAAATTGTTCATGTCATCAGTATAAAAAATCTAAACTCTGGTTAGTGTAAGATCCAATGGTTTACAAAATAAGAGAGTGGATGACAGTTTTATTACTGCATCTGGAACTTCAATCAGCATGTAATTATTCCTTCATTTGTCAACATCAGTGTGTTGTGCTATTCTGCAAGGACTCTATTCTCTCCCTTTTCGCCTGGCCACATAGAGTACAATAGAATAAGTCAGAATGAAAAATTATCAAATGTACTAAATACAATGAAGAAAAAGAAGAAAAAATTCTCCAGGGATAGAAATTTTTTTAAACCTTAGGTTGTAAAATAAAACCTCTCAAAGCATAAATATGATGAATCAATTAAAGCTATGCCCTGCTAACTGAACAATTGACAGTGAGAATAGACAGCTTTAGTTTTGAACATGTCTGAGGAAGGCTTTGTTCCAAAATAAATCCAGCACTGAAAGTACTAGTGCTTTACTCAGATACTCAGGGAAGTCTCCACCTTCCCTGGCATGGGGGTGTATTTGAGGAAAAAAAGAAAAATAAAAAGTAATATTTATTAGCTGGAAACACTCCATACACAAGAAATATAACTGAAGCTGAAAGATAATATTCATATCAACATGCTCAACACTCTTCAAGTCATGCTATGAAATAACAAAACAGTCTGATATGAAAGATCTCTACCTAACAGAAATAATTTAGGGTTTTTTAGTCTTTAAGCTGCAAGAGATCACCTGCACAAGATCTCAGAGAGAACATTTAATGCAATGAAGGGCATTATTTATCATTATTGTTTCATTGACTAAAATAATGTAGAAGTACTTTCAGAGAAAGTTGATGACAGTAATCTTTTCAAAAATTATTATTACCGCACAAGAAATTGAATCTAGTATGCCACAGAGAGAAATTTTTTAAATTAAAATGCTTTCCAAAAATGCCTCAATTGTCTTGTAAAAACATTCAGAACAAAGTGCAAGAAAATGGCACACACTACCTCCTTCTTTTTCTTTTTGGCTAGTCATCATCCTGAAATGCTGCCTAGGTGGTTGCTTTCCCTAGCACCAGACTGAACAGTTGCAAGTCAATAGTATGAATCATTTGCTTGTTTTAACCCAACCCATTTGCTGAAAAGACTGATTCTTGGTGTTCTAATGAATGACATCACTGCATGCTTATTTCTGCAATTACCAAAGTTGTTTTGATGAACTTACCATTAGGCTGCTTTACAGGATGGACTGCCACAAGACCCAAAGGCTGGTGAATGTTATAAATCATAACTGTCTGGTTTCCTCCATGCCATTTATTGGCCCGAATTACTCGATTAGTATAGCGGTCACTCCAGTACACAAAATCTTCAAAGACAGTTAGACCATGTGGATGCTGCAATATCTAAAAAGGCAAGGTTGATTACCAATTTACTTCTGGAGATTTGCAGATGTAAAGCTTGCAATGAAGTAATAACAGAGGTGAGCATAATTTTTAAATAAATAAATAATGAAGCAACGGTGTCTCAAAAGATATTTTTCAGAAAAAAAAAATGAAATGTCATCTATAGTCTAAAAATAATACATTAATAATGAGGAAAATATATATTGTTTTAAAGTGGAATGCTATATAGACCCTGTGAGATAAAGAGAATGAGGAATTAACAAAGCAGTCTAACTACTTTGGGTAGAACCCACAGATAAAGAGCCAACTGTAGATTTTCAAAAAGCACAAGAGGAAATGTCTAGTGAGAATTATGGATTTGTCAAGAACCTGCATCCTTGATAAGCCCCCCTAAAATTTACCAGAGGATCAAAGAAGGAGGTTTATCTAGATTTCAGATAACCAGGAGTGGAAAGATTGCCTTGGCTCCTATATCACACTAATTGTCTCTCCAGCCAAAAGTAAAAACCCAGGAGTCAATTATTGAAAACATTCACATGGTTATTGATACCAGCTTCTGTGTGCCAGCTGAACATCTGTGCTATTGTGTTGGTACAAGGACAGTGCTACAAGCTGCCAGCAGCACTTCACTGGGAGACAGACTGTAAGAGGGATTGTCTTGATGGAGTTGCTGCACACAAGTCATAGCACAAAACCCTTCACTCCTGTCAAGAATAGTAGCAATAATCACTCACAAAATACCAGGAAAAGTTTCTCCAGGCTTTCTCTACTATATTTGCCTACAGAAAATGTACCACCTAGTTGCAGCAGTGTCTGATGTCACCTCCAGATTTCACATATGCAGACAGAACAGATGAGAATGCTATAAAGCATCAAGTCTACAAGCAGCTCCAGACTCCTGAGAGACTGAATAGGATAGCAATTTCTCTTTTTCCAGCAGCAGGAAGCAGATAAAATACTTCACATCTGCTTCACTCAAGAATTTTGAAGAAAAATACACCCAAGTCTATGACAATGCTAATATATTTTTCAGTACTATCAGCAGGGACACAGTTCCTCATTAATGTCTTACCAGATCACTTGCAACCACCTGTCGTCTGTTGTTTCCATTGTAATCACAGAAATCGATATAATCAAGATAAGCATCAGCAAAATAGAGAAGTTTATTTGGATAATCAATGGAAAGTCCATTGGGCCAGTAGATTTTATTATTGACAATCACTGTGCGCATTTTGCCATCCATGCTGGCTTTTTCAATTCGGGGGTTTTGGCCCCAGTCCGTCCAGAACATTACATGAGCACTGAAAAAAGTAACTCATGGTTAGCAACCTGGGAAAAAAACTAGCAGCCTATTGAGAAACATTCCATAAAGAATCATTAGCCAAAAAGTAGAAGCCATCTTTCTATGAACAGTTCTATATAATGATACTGAAACAATTTACTTTAGCAACATGCTTACTGAAGATATTACAGTAATTTCTGTTATAAAAATTCTTTTAATACGTCTACTGTTGTTTCTATTTGTCAATAATAGCAGCTACTGGTTTTGTCAATATAGAAGCTACTGGTGTCACTGGTTTTTAATGTTTATTATAATCTCATCTTCTGACTGCTATGTAATAATTTAATACAGGCTTACACTCTAACAGGTATGCATTGATAATGTTAACAGCATTGAAACTGGCAGTAAACAGAGTTCAAGGCATTGAAAACCTCAAAAAAAGTAAAATTTTGTACATGAACAGTTCAAATCATCACATTTACTCTATACCACTTGCTATCTGAAATGGGAAGGTGCTTTTGTGATAACAATACAATCTGGATAATTATTTCAGACTTGGAACTATGAAGGTAGGCATATGACATGAAATCACGTTGTTTGTGGTATACCACCAACTGAAGTGATACATCATAATTTTGAATTAATACTTCTTAACTCAGAAGCAAATGAAGAAAAATCTTTTATAGGTGAAAAACCATCTTGTTGCACTGAAACAGAGCAACATATCACCAGTAATTACTTAATGACTTGAAATATTAATCAACTCTGCAAACACACTAAATTGTTCAAAGTTGTTCCTTCCACTTGTCATTTACAATTCCAATACAATTTGGACATGTCTTAAATTTTAATAGTTACATCATAAAATAAGCATCTTAATAAAAATAATATGAAAAATCTTACTCAGTTCTAGGATCTAACACTAGTCCTCTTGGGTTTGTTATATTTTCACTGATCAGCACAGTCCTGTGGCTCCCATCCATTTTGGAGACTTCAATTGTTTCCAGAACAAAGTCTGTCCAGTAAAGGTTACGACCCACCCAATCCACTGCTATACTTTCAGTCACAGTGACACCACTGTCAAACACCTGTTCAAGAACAAAAAAGCAGGTGGGGCAGAGGAAAAAAAAAGATTATATTAAATTTTACCCTTTGCATTTCTATAGATATGGAAAATTATGAACCAAGTTTCCAATGTCTTCTAGGTCTACAATGCAGAATGAATCACAATGTACATATTCAAAATGATGGCAAAGCATAAACCCAAACTCTCCTACTAACTTCAGGAGGTCTATTGAAGAAGTTAGAATTTACTAATAGGAAAATCAGTTTATATTGTGATGCTTAAAAAAGGGTTTCTGGAAAGCATTCAGTTTCCCTTTTCAAACAGCTATTTGAAATGTTAGCTTAGCTTATCTACAAAGTTGTTTCACTTTGCCTCTCTTATCTCTTTTCTTACTATATTTGGATTTTCCTCTTCTCCTTCATTAACTAAAGATACAGTGTCTTCATTTTCTCTCCATAAAAGACAAGAAAACTTACTCAGCAAAACTTACTATT